>NC_056745.1:371159931-371219931 GCF_019279795.1 Protopterus annectens
CATTATAGTTAATTATTATAGGTCATTAAAACAGCATGAAGATATCATATATTGTGTTAATTTTGAAATTACAGCCAGTTCAAAAATTGCCCTCATTGTACTTTTACCTGTGATTTGCTAAAGGGCTACAGTTTATTAAAATAATACAAAAAACATGGACAACTGTTTTCAAGAATATGAAAAGAGCGATTCAACTCTTGGGGACTGTCAAATCAAAATTATGGCCAATGTAAACCAGATAGACAGTCTTTAAAATAATTTCTTCTTGCAATAGAAGGAAGTTCTAGAATGGACAGCTTAATCATTAGAGGTAGAGGAGGCCACCATGAGGGTGAATCAGACTTGGTAATATTTTTAAATTTTAGCCATGTTCCTGTTCCTGACAAAGTTCTTCTATCAGATGTAGTACAGTACCTTGCATCTAATCTCCTCCTTACGGCCATCCACCAAGGATAGTGTATGTCAAACTCCTTAGTGCGGCTGATATTTACTGTCATGTTCTAGCAACCAAAACACAAAAATCAAATACTTGGCATGGATACAACTTAAAAATATCTGCAGATTTTCCTAAAAATGAGAACTGAAAGATTCAATACAGCACTAGTTGGCATCATTATGAACTTTCAAAGCCAAGCAGCTGTTATAACTTATTGCCTCAAACTGGTACGTTTTCTTTACGCGTACTTAAACTGGTACGTTTTCTTTATGCGTACTTAAACTGGTACGTTTTCTTTACGCATACTTGTGGGTCCACTGCTTGCCTCCACCATTTCTGGCCTGTTTTATTTTTGTCTCGTGGCATTAATTATCATGCATGATAATAATTATTATTTATAAACAATGTTGCTGTGTCTGGAAAGAATGACCAGACTTCCATTGTATCTTGTTATATACACAGGGTCATACTTCTCAATTGTACAGATTTTTGATGAATGTCCAGATTTTTGTTTGCCTAATATTTTTGGTCTGTTCCTAATAAAAGCTGTGTTTTTTTTTTTGATAAATCACTCAGATGATCTAAGGATTAAAGTCACTAAATAATAATATGCAGTTGAGTTTCAGACTTCATAGGTTCATAGGTTCATAGGTTTATACTAGGCTATCTGCCCTAAGGCATTTATAAGCCTAGCCCAAATTTTTGTGGCTTACGCCACCCCTTATATGAAAAAATACTGTGCCCATTAGTTTGTTGTGCGTCTGTCCAGCAGTGACACAGATATGATTCCCAGGGTAAACCTACGATCTCCCATCCACAGGTCTAGATTTCTCTTGAACAGAGTCAGCGAGGTGCTCTGCCTCACATCGACCGGGATTTTATTCCACAGCATAGGGAGTCTCTGAGTGATAAATCTATCCCTCCAGCACGTTCTATTTATATCCATGCTAAGGTTTAAGTCGCTTGCTCTAGTGGTTTTGGTGGATTTGGATTTTTTGAGGTGGAGCATGTCCATTAATTCCGGGTTGGACATGGCCTTGTATGTCAGGCACATGTCACCTCTGAGCAGACGGTATGCGACTGAATAGAGCTGGAGTTTCTTCAATCTGGCAGCATATGACAGATTTTGGAGTCCCTTTATTCTTTTGGTGAGGAACTTTTGGGGTCTCTCCAATTGCTGCAGATGTCGGGTGAGATACATCCCAAATGGGGCATTGTACTCGATCATTGGTCTGATAAGTGAAGAGTACAGGGGAACAATGACCTCACTAGATCTGGATGTGAATCCCTTCATGATCAGGTGGGCAATGTAGAAGGTCTTTCTAACCACTTTAGCAATGTGAGTGTCAAAAGAAAGGCCACTGTCAACCTGGGTCCCCAGGTCCCTGATAACCTCTTCTGTGCTTAGTGGATTGCCACCTATATGGTAGCTTGGGGTTACCTTGTTTTTCCCGAAGGGTATGACTATACATTTTTTGGTGTTTAACTTCAGGCCATGGCTCTGGCACCAGCTATCTGTTTCCGTGAGTCCCTTCTGAAGGATATCCGTGTCCGATGCACTTTCCACTATGGCGCCCAGTTTGCAGTCGTCTGCAAACTTTGTCAGCCAAAGTCCTCCCATGTTGGCCTGTACTTCTGAGAAGTAGATGCCAAACAATAGGGGGCCAAGGACCGAGCCCTGTGGGACACCACTTGTGACCAGCTTGGAGTCTGACACAGCACCCCCCTGCTAATAGTTGGAGTAAACTAATATGCTTTGTCTTTTATTGGTTTCTCTATGTACGTCTGGTGGAGTATAATAAGTGTTAGTATCCTGTAGTTTTTTTCAATATTATGAAATTCAATATTTTGAGTTTTCAGTATTTTGAATTTTTAAGATTTTGGACTCAGTATTTTGAATTTTGAGATTATGAGCTTTCAAGATTTCGAAGTGGACCCACATGTGATATATATATATATATATATATATATATATATATATATATATATATATATATATATATATATATAGTCCAGTTTCTGTCCAAATCGCAACCTTACAATCTGTTCTGCCAGTGTGGCTAAAATTCCATTGATTAGGTGACCAAGTTATTTTTAAATTTTCAGACTTTATGGACTCAAGACAAACATTGGATAACAAATGTTAGAATTGATTTTGTTCTGCAGCAAAAACTTTGGTTATTAACTTTAAATACTTTAAATATAAGCAATGGTTTGACCAGCTACATATTCCATTTATTTTTGTGGCATTTAAAAATTTGCATTTCTGAAGAGTTGCATCAAAGCTATAAAAGTCTTATATAACTTGACCTCTGAATGCTTAGCTGTCAGCAGGAGACCTTTGTCCTCTGTTCAGATCTTAACAGGAACAAGACAACAGTGTCTTTTGTCACCTTATCTGTTTGTACCATTTTTAAAACCATTCATTATTCTTTCAAAATGTTCATGATCCAAGAGGCTTGGGTACTTAATCTTCTGATAAATACTATGGTATTCAAATAGGGTTTGTGTGATGCAGAAGCTTTATTTTGGAATGTTTCTGTGTCATATTAAGCCTTTACATTTCTTACACAATTCTACTGCTGAGACTTGGTAAAAATAATCAAAATCTGTTTAGGGGAGTGGCTAATGCTAATAAGACATGTGTTCTCCCTTTGAAACATTCTCTGGTCCTCAACTACAAAACTCAGCCAAGTAAAAGTTTACCCTAGGAAGAAAATGTGAATGCAATTAAATGGTAGTCACCCATTCAATCCTTTGGATGTATTTGCAGTGCAGATAAGTAAAGAGGAGCCACGGGTATGTGTTTGTCAATGTGAGTATTTGTGTATGTGTGTACATTTCATGAATGAGCCTAAATAAATGTATGTGTATATGTGTGAGTGAGTGTGTGTGTGTGTGTGTGTGTGCCTGGGTGGTTAAAGCTATGGGAATAGTTAGGAAGTATTGAGTCTGGATGTCTGCATGTGTGTGTGTGTGTGTGTGTGTGTGTGTGTGTGTGTGTGTGTGTGTGTGTGTGTGTGTGTGTGTATGTGTGTTTTTGTGTGTGTGCGTGCGTGTGTGTGTGTGTGTGTGTGTGTGTGTGTGTGTGTGTGTGTGTGTGTGTGTGTGTGTGTGTGTGTGTGTGTTTTGGGATGGCTTTTCTAATGTGATATATGGGCTGCTGGGGAGTACACGTATCGAGAGATTAATTAATATAGACAGAGAGAAACTTTCTGGATTCTAGGGATACAGCAATATAAATCTTTTTTGTGCATGATATTTTGATTTACTGTCAAAACCCATTCTTTAATTATTACATATTGTAGAATATTACAGCAGAGCTTCGAATTAAATGCTCATAAGTCAGCTCTTTTTCTAATTAGTAAGATAAATAAATTAATACTTCATCTTTAATGTTAAATATCTTAATAAATAAGATCAAATGCCTAGGTTAAAAGGATAAATTTGATATTCATAATTTTATTTATTTACTTGAATTTTGGCCAAGCATTGTAAAGAAGCAGGACAGACCAAAACAATTTCCTCAAGCTTAAATTTAGTTTACTGGCTGACCCATCCATAATTACATTCAATAGCTCTACAATTCAAAAAAAGGCTCACCATGTGTGCAGATTGCCAGATGTGGGTTGGTCAATTAGATCAATGGTGAGAAATTATTATTTAAATACAGATATAGCCACAATGAATGTATCTTAGTCAAACACAGCACTGGCAGACCTGACAGCACAAGTGTTCTCCCAAGTGCCCTGTGCATCTCATTAGCAAAGATGACTCCATGGACTCACACACACACACACACACACACACACACACACACACACACACACACACACACACACACACACACACACACACACACACACACACACATGCACACATTCACACATTGAGACTTCCTAACCTCACCCTTGTGTGACCATGCAGACACATACACACACACACACGCATGCACACACATGCACACACAAGCACACATTCACACATTGATACATGAAAATAGTTATTTCTGTATGGAGATGCCCTTAATGTTGTGGACATGCTTCATCTGAATGAAAATTCATGATTGCTGTGTACTTTCAGCCAGAGGCAGTGAATGCAAACCTGCATGGATCTCTTGAGAACATTTCTGTGAGTTTTTGCTCTGGTAGTGACTCAGCACCACTGAATAGCATTTTACCAAAACTTTTTAAGACTTTAATTCACTCTGGAGGTATCCTCATATAGAAACCCTGTTCTGGCTTTTATAAGATTGGAAAAGGGGCAGATGAGAAATTTAGAAAAAGGGGAGACAAAGGGCAAGGATAAAATGAGGGTTGTACTGAAAGAGGTGGGAGAGGATGCACACATATACTGTATGTATATACATATATATATATATATATATATATATATATATATATATATATATTATTTTTTATGGAGATAGATTCCATTTTTCCAAATATATAACTTTATATGGAAAGCTGAGAAAGTAAGAAGGACAGAGTGTGTAGGAGAGAGGGTTAGGTAAGAAATAAGGACTTTTTTCACTGAACATAAAGACAGATAAAACATGCAGGAACGATATGTTAAGGTGAAGGTTGGAAAGCAGACAGGGCATGCAGTTCGTGTGCAGATGGAGAAGAACGCTTCACGACTGGTATTATCCTGATCCAGAGAACTTCATATATTCCCCCATCCTGATGGTCCTGGGTGGGGTTACTTTTGAAGGTATGAGGGTAGAGGCCTCCAGTATCAAGGTGGTTGGAGATGATCAGGACATTGAGTCTTGCATTCATTGAAGGAGACATTCATAAGGGCTCTACCACCCCTGCACCGCCCTCTCTGTACAGCAGCAACCAGTCCCTGAAGCAAAGTATGCTGGTTTTCCAGGCTGAAATGTGCTGGGGTGCCTACAGGGATGGATCCACCCCTCCCACCCTGTGAAGCTGTCACTGAATGGGCAGAAAGTGGTGGAGATCTTTTTCACACCTGTGTCAATGTAGTCAAAGTGGCCCAGGCACTACTGGACCTGCAGAAATTAGAACATGGAAGTGAAGGAAATAAAAATAAATACATAAATGAAAATAAAAGAGAGAGACAGCATGATGGGGATAACAAAACAGCTCATAATGATTAAACAGCAAATTCCTTCGCTTCATTAAGACAAAAAACAGAGCAGTAATGCTTTTATTCAGAAACATTATACTGTTAGACAGAGGTAAAGCTAGCTGTTTTAATGCTTTATGTCATGCCCCACTTTGGCAACCTGCAATAAAAAAAGGCTCTTCTTATCTAGATCTTAAAAAAATTCCTTCTTTTAAACTGTAGCAATTGCTTCTCAAGATCTCTAGAAAGCTCCATTATTCAAGGACCAAAACAATAGTGAAGTCAGGTTACTGCCTCAGATTCATATCCATCATAACTGCATGCTGAATCTGTATGGACTTTGGAAGCTTTTTGCTACTATGGCCTAAGATAGCCTTCTTCCAGTTCACCAGCTCTGGGGAAATGTGGTGCAGTTTGCCTTCTTTAAAACTGTTTAGTCCCAGACAAGTATGTGTTTGGTCTATCATGCTAAAGCCTGTAGGAGCTAAATCAGTGCCTATCCATTCATTGAGTCAGATGGGAATAATCCACTCTTAGATATTTCTTTTCAGTTTGAATTTGCATCAGCTAAATTTGTAACAAATATTTGGTTTCTTTCAAACTAGATTTGGCATCCTGGGATCCGCTATATTACAAAGGATTGACCTGCCCTTGACGAAACAAAATTGGATTGAGTCCAGTGTCTGGAGGTTTTCTATGTCATTACTGATCATTTCCATGATAATTTTTTCCATGGCTTTGCATATAAGGCTAGTAAGACTTATGGCTGTGTAGTTTCCAAGGTCTGTCGATGGCTCACCTTTGTGCAGAGGGATGACTGTTACTGTTCAACATTCATGAGGTATGAAGCCTGTTTGGAGGTTACAGTTAAATAGCAATTCTAGAAGGCCTGACAGGTCATGTTTCATGCTGTTTAGAAGGCATCCTGGAATAGTGTCTGTACCCACTAATGTAGTATTCTTTGTCTTAGAGACAACATTGAGGACCTGTTCTCTAGTGATAGTAAGGGGAGTTATATTTGATAGTATTTCCTGAGGAAAGGCTGAGGGGGAGAGAAGGGTAAAGTTGGAGCTGAATTTGTCTGCCAGTAGGTTAGCTATACCTTCTGGCTCAGTCTATGTGACTCCATTAACAATGAGCTCTGCACTCCATTGTGTATTACCTTCGAGGTTGCAGACATAGCTAAAGAATGCCTTATGGTTGTCCTTGGCCTGGGATGACACATTTTCCTCAGATTTGGCTTTAGTAAACTTTATTTGTCTTTTGAGTTGTTTGTTTACTTTGCTGAAAGTGCTTTTATCCTGCTGGGTGCTGCACCTCATAATTTCTAATGTATCCTAAGGCTGTTGTGAGTCCACCAGGGTAGCTTGTTTTCTGAGTTATTCCTGTACTTTTACTTGGTGGGTACAGCTAACTCTGTATAGCTATTAACATTCTTGTAAAGGGTTTCTGTGAACAGTTTTGTTCATAGGTTCATAGTTAGGTACTAGGCTATTAGCCCTAGGACGGCTTATATAAGCCTAGCCAAAAAGGTACCCTGGCTTTCACCACTCAAGAAAATTATTTTCCTGTGCCCCTGTCAAGCAGAGCCACAGAGGTGATCCCCGGGGTGAATTTCCTATTTCGCATCCAATCATCAAAATGTTTCCTGAAGAGTGCTAATGATGAGCTTTATTTGATATAGATAGGTAGTTTGTTCTAGAGTATGGGAAGTCTCTGGGACAGGAATCTATCCCTCCAGCATGTTATGTTTATTGTGGTGACAAGGTTTAGGTCCCTAGAGTGTGTAGCTTGGAGGGACTGGGATTTCTTTAAGTGGAGCATGTCCAGCAGCTCTGGGTTTGACATAGCTTTGTATGTTAGGCAGAGATCACCTCTGAGTACGCAATATGAGACGGAGTAAAGCTGGAGTTTTTTAAGACAGTCTGCATTGGGCATCTGTTTGAGGCCAGTAATCCTCTTTGTGATGTATTTCTGCGGCCTTTCCAGTAGATGTCTTGTGAGGTACATACAAAAGGGGCATTGTACTCTATAATGGGTCTAATGAGTGACAAGTAGAGGGGAACAATGATGTCTTTTTTCCTGGATGAGAAACCTTTTGTGATGAGGTGCACCACATAGAATGATTTCCTGACTACTGTGGCGATGTGATTATCAAAGGAGAGACTACTGTCCACCTGTATCCCAAGGACTCTTATCACACTTTCAGTGTTAAGTAGACTAGTACCTATGTGGTAGTTCATGGGTACAGAGTTTTTACCAAAGGGGATTACAATGCACCTTTTGGCATTGAGCTTGAGGCCATTTTGACACCAGGCATCTGTCTCAGTGAAGCTCTTTTGTAGGATGCCCACATCATTAGGAGTTTTGATTATGGCTCCTAGTTTGCAGTCATCTGCGAACTTCATTAGCCAAAGACCTTCTGTGTTAGCCTGTACTTCAGAGTAGTAGATACCAACAGCAGAGGACCCAGGACTGAACCTTGTGGTATTCCACTTGTCACTGGTCTGAAGTTGGATTTGGAGTCTGCTACTTTCACAGTGTGGGTTCTGTCAGGGAGCCAGTTGGCAACCCATCTTGTGATAGGGATTTATACCTAATTTAGTGAGTTTATCTATAATTCCAGAGTTATGGATGGTGTCAAAAGCCTTGGTGAGATCTAGATAGGCTGTGTGAACCATCTTACCCTCGTCTACAGCTTTGGTGACTGCCTCAAAGAAGTCTATCAGGTTTAGGAGACACGATCTGCCTTTTACAAACCCAAACTGAGTGGGATCCAGAGTTTGGAGATTACCAATGTCTTTGTTTCTAAGTTGCATGATGATACGTTCCATGGCCTTGCAGACCAGGCTCATCAGGCTAATGGGGCAGTAGTTCTCAGGGTCCATGGTGGCTCCCCCTTTGTGGAGTGGGATAACCATCGCTGTGTGCCATTCAGTAGGCACAAAGCCTGAGGTGAGGTTATGGCTTAACATGGTGCTTAGGTGGTGTGCCAGTTTGTTCTGTAGTTTGTGTAGCACGCAGCCTGGGATGTTGTCAGTTTCCATGGATGCTGTGTTCTTGACTTTGGAGAGTGTGGTTTTTACCTTTGCAGCCATGATTACAGGAACTTTGCATTTTTCCAGTATAGAGATGGGCCCTTTAGGGGTTGAGAGGGGGGGTAAAGTTAGCACTGAACCTATCTGCCAGGATGTTGGCAATATCAGTTGGTTCTGTATATTTAGTGCAATTGTGCTGTAACACAGAGCAGATCTGAGTATTGCCATTGAGATTCTTGACATAGCTATAGAATGCTTTGCGGTTGTCTTTAGAATTAGTGGTGATTTTGTTTTTGTAACTCGCTTTGGAGGATTTTATGAGGGATCTCAGCTTCTTACTGAGGCTGACCAGGGGGTTCTTGCAATCATGGAATTTTACTTTTTTTTGCAACAGTTTCTTTCTTCTGTTGTAGAGTTTGTTTATGGCAAGGGACCACCAGATTGTCTTCCTTTTTTTGGAGGATAGCATCTTGGTTCTGTTAGGGACAGCACAATCTATGCAGTCGTGTAAGTGCTTATAAAGTGCATTCATGTAGAATTCAGCAGTCATACCTCTATTGTCCTTCTCCATAGGTGTCGTTAAGTTTGCCACTTTGGTCTTAAGAAGCATGAAGTTGGCTTTGGAGAAATGTTTTATGGTGGTTTCCCTAATGGGGGTGGGTGGGTGGGGGCAGGATGTGGATGTCTAGGGTGATTAGCCTGTGGTCGGATCGGACCAATGAGGAATTGACCTCTGGTGTGGAACACCAGCCACCCGTGTTGGTGATGACCACGTCTTTGATATTGCTGTCCCTGGTGGGGGTGTGGATAAGTTGATCCAAGGTGGTGGAATTTATGAATTCCAAAAAATGTTGAGCAAAAGAGTTGGTACATGAGTAGTTTTCCCAGTTAATGGTAGGGTATTTGAAATCACCTATTATTAGGGTGTTTGGTTGTACCCTAATCTTTTCCAGTGTATCAAGAAATGAGGAGTGGGAATCCTGGGGCATGGTGGGGGATCTGTAGCAAGTTACAATTTGGATTGCGGTCTTGCCCAGAGTTGGTTACAATTGGATAATCTCAGATGCATTATGCTGAGCAACTAGCCTGGAGGTGTGGATATCCTTAATGAATATGGACATGCCTTCGACTTTAGTGTTTTGGTCCAGGTTAGGTGGCCGAAAGGTGTGGTTTGAATTATGGCCTGGTAATGCAGGGGTGCTCTCTGGAGCATTGAATCAGGTCTCTGTCACTGCACAAATGTCGATGTTCTCTATTTTAAGGAGTGCCCTGAGTGAGTGCATTTTGAGGTTTAGACTTCTAGCAATGAGAAGTATTACCCTCGGATTTTGCTTGCTTGTACCTGTTATGGTGGTGAATTTGTAACTTGAACCTTGCCTAAAAAGGCACTATAGGGGTGGCAAAAGCCTTAGCAAGTATCTAGAATCCCAAGGGCGACAGGTGCAGACCATTTCTGGCAAAGCATTGTAGTCTGTCGATCAGTTCCCTATTAGAAACGCAAATTTCCACTTACCCGAATACGTAAATGCCGACATGTCTTCATCGAACCATGAAAACATCAAATGTCCTGAAGCACGAAATCTGAAATGTCACATTGTCATGGTTGTCCCTTCTGTGGTATAGCTCCGTAAGGTAAGTGTGCGATAGTTATGGACCTTAGGGTTAGGGTGCGGTTTAAGGTAAGTGCATAGATGGTAATGTATGTGAGACTTAGTGTAGGGTTAGAAGTAGGGTTTTGTTAAGTGTATGTGTTTGGATTATTTATTTTGTTTGGGTATAGCTTATTAAGGTAAGTGTGCGATTGTTATGGTTAGGGTTAGGGTGCAGGTTAAGGTAAGTGCATACATGGTGGTATATGCAAGATTTAGTTTAGGGTTAGAAGTAGGGTTTAATTTAGGGTTAGAAGTAGGGGTTTAGTTAGTGTATGCATGTGATTTATTTATTTTGTTTGGGTAGGTAGTATGCAGCGGGCAGTGGGGTGGGACAACTATGACAGTTCGAGTTTTTGAATTTTGTGGTTTAGGACATTCGGTGTATTCGTGGTTCATGGAATATGTGTCAGTGTTTATGTATTTGGTGACTAGGGCTTTTGCGGTTCCAATATAGACCCCTGCCGATCATGTCATCTCAGGCAGACAGATACTGGATCCCCTTAGAATTACACCAGAAACTTAGCCAATTGTTGAAGCCAATCACTTTGCCCTTATACTGTGGTATCATTCTGGGTGATGGCAGGATGCTACTTAGGGCTAGGGTCACACCTGCCTGGGCTACAAAATCGGAGAGCTCCTTCATGCCTATTTTCATGTAGACCAGGGAGGTACATCTCAGGTCATTCACACCAACATGGACAATGACAGAGTCATATTTCTACTTGTTGTGGAGTGACCTGAGTGCATGCATTATGTAGCAGATCTTGGCACTTGACAGGCAGCTGACAGTAACTTTTACCTTGTTTAGCCTAGTGAGTGGAACATCAGTGTGCCTGACTATAGAGTCACCTATGACCAGAGTGTTGGATACGTTGTCATGCCTTATTGGCTGTGGTTGAGTGCACACTGAGTTTGTGGGCTATGTGTCATTTGGGTTGTGTTGGGGGTGGAGCTTGCTTGCATTTCTACTTTGGATGTCTCTGTTGCTAGGGCAGATTTTTATTGAGAGCCTCTGCAAATGTAGGTGTGTGTTTTGTGTTTCTATGTGTGTGTTTTGGTGGTGTAGGTTTTTGAGGGATTATGTGATGAGTGTGGTGTGGTGCAAGTGTTTACCTTCTCCTCTTGGCTGTCTAGTCCAGTCTTGGGTGAAGAGAGCTTTGCTTCCAGTTTGGCTGTATAAGTGCATCTCTCACAGGTTGTAGTGTTGGGTGTTAGGAGGAGAGGGTTGTCTGTGTACATGAGGCAATTGCTGCATTGCTCCAAGATGTCCAGATTCATCAGGTAGACAGGAGAAAACACCGGGAGCTGACCCTTAGACATGCCTGGATAGGTGCTTATTTATTAAGTACTAAAATTGGTTCCTCTAGACAAGTGAGGAAAGTTGAGTGCTGTAGTAATTTGTAGCTTATTTAGTGCTTACAATGAGTTCTGAACAAGTGAAAGAAACAGCTTTGAGTGCTAAAACTAAAAAACTGGCTAGTTCTAAGGGAAAATTTGAAGAGCAGACTTTATGGCACTGGGAATAGTTTAACCCTAGCTAAGTGGCAATTCATAAAGTGTATTTTTTTAATATAACAGTAGCAAATGAGCAAACTGATTTAAACAAATTTACCAAGTAACCAACAAAACGCTAAAAACTGAGCCCTGTTCCAGCAGTCTTTGATCAGACAAGTTCTAACTGCACACTCCTGCCACTAGGGTACAGGGGAAACTTCTCCAATAAAAGATGGTCTAGATTAGTGCTCAAGTTATAAAAATGAAGCTAGATTCAGCAGGTCTGAATTTAGTCTATGCTACAGCAAACAAGGTGTATCAATTTCAGAAAGAAACAGTTAAAATAAGCAGGCACAATAAGCCTTTAACCAGAAACTCCCAGCTCAGAAGGGCAGAATCTACCTTCTCCTCCTACAAGAGCCCAGACCACACTTTCTTAATATAAAATAACTGGCCTGAAGCCCAAGTGCTTAAACCAGAACTAATATACTTTTAGAATAACAGACACTGAGCCCTCAGTCAGCAATTCCCAACTTAGAAGGATGTAAGCAACCTGTCCTGCCACAATAGTGCAGACCACAAACCTTCTTAATGTAAAACAACTGGCCTGAAGCCCAAGTGCTTAAACCAAAAGGCTTAGAATAACAGTTACAATGTAATCAGGCTACTACCAAGCAGTAATAAATGCAGCAGAATAAATACAATTGAGTAGTTTTAAGAAGAGGCAAAAGCAAAATAAAGTGCAATTTTTTTGTTAGTAAAGTGCAAGGAGAGAGGAAGGAGGAGCAGAAGAAAAATTCAAAGTTAAGAACCTAAGTGGGTTGGCCTTCTCAAATGTTTCTTCTGTATTAAGTAGACTGAACACTAGACTGGGAGGGGTGTCCCAGATCAAATTTACAGTAAAGGCGGGCAACTGCAAAGCCACCAACTATAACAACACCACAAGAATAGGGTGGTAGGGAGGGGAAAAAACAGTTTCAGGACAGATGAGAAACAGAAAACAATGCCAGAAAATATATAAAATAATTCAGTCAGGCAAAATTAAGACTATGCAGAACTCTGAAAGGTTAATATGCTAAGAAATATACTTATCAATCAGTGATATATTTCCAGATTGTTTGAGAATCACACTTCAGCCAGAACACCAGGAGTTTCCAACAGTGTATATTTGGGCAACATTGTTCTCAGAGTTTATTGCAGGGCTTGAACTGTTGCTAGGTTATCATGTAATAGTAGGAAGATAGCCTTAGAGTAGTTTCTGAATATTCCAGTGTTAACTGGGGTTCCGGGTTCTATTTTTACTTTAAAGAAGACCATTATGTGGTCTGACCTTACCAGAGAAGACATTACACTAGGGGGTGTGCAGAACTCTACCATATTAGTGAGGAACAGAACCAGTTTGGTTGCACCCCTGGTTGGTGTGTTGACAATATGGCCCAGAAAGTTTGTGTTTACAAAATCCAGGAATCTCTGTACCTGTATGTTTGGTGTCATATATGATTCACAGTTAATAGTAGGGTAATTAAAGTTGCCCATGAATATGGTGTTAGATTGGATGGTGAGTGTCTCCAATAAGTTTAAATTCATGGTGTGGGTTTCCTGGGTCAAAGAAAGAGACCTATAGCTTGCAATGAAGTGGTAGTGGATTTTGCCTATGGTGATTTGAACATGGACAGGTTCTAGTGCATTGCCTTGTCTGACCAGCCTTGAGGTATATTTGTTTTTGATGTAAATCAAGACCCCTCCACTTGTGGTCCCTGTCTGTTTTTGAAATTTCTCCAAGTATTTTGGGTTTCTAATACCATGATGGGAATGGACCCCATTCCTAAGTAAAAGTATGACTAAAGTTCATGAAATTAGTATTGTTTCAATCTTTAATGTCAGCCAGAAGTACTCTTTGCAGTACCCGCAATGTGCCCAGTAATGACTCCTTCTGCAATTCGTATGGAGATATATATATATATATTGGCAACATATCTAAATACAACTGTAGGTTCTTTTTTATAAGACCTGTTGCTCCTACTACTATTGGAACTGTCTGGGTACCTTTCTTCCACATTACTCTTGTTTCTGCCTGCAAATCCTGATATTTTTATGACTATGGTTAATGCTACTTTTGTCTTCTTTTCATGGACCACTATATCTGCTTTTCTCACATGTATCTTTTAAAGTGCTGGTAATGGGTGATCCTATGTAATGTAGACTTCATCATTTTCTATGATACTTTGTGGCTCATGTTTTTAGTATAGTTCAGCTACTTCAATATTATAATGTTTGCACAATCCCCAGTGCAACAGTCTTGCCATATTATTATGCCTTCCAGTAATACAGTTCTTCTGCCATTAGTATGTCACAATCAGTAACAAGGTGTGCAACTGTTTCCAGTTCTGTTTTACAAAACCTTTCTCCCACATGTTCAATTTATTTTGTAAACCATTGTGTATGTAGTCCACTACTTGGGCTACCAGTATTAACCTTTCATCTTTTGGTTTGAATTTGCCTCTCCTTAATCATTCCTCTGTTTAATCCTGATCAACATAAGGTTGTTCTAGGAGTTTTCTATGCTTGCAACTATATTTATGCATTTTCCACATTTCTTTTCTTCTCATCTGATCCTTAACCTTATATGCTTTCTTTTGTTTTTTGGCACATTCAGTTGCTGCCTGATTTTTATCTACTTCTGGTTTGATTTCCAAAATGTAATCTTGGCATGCACTGATCTTTATAAATCATTTGATGAACATGAAGCATCCTTCTTGTTTTCCTCTCTAATATATCCAACACCTTTTAGGGCCAGTCATTCACTCCAAAACTGTAAGTTAGGACAGGAAGAGCAAATTGGTTTATAGCTTGAACTTTGTTTTTAAATGTCAATGCTGTTTTCAGAATTAAGTTAAGTCTTCTAAAATATTCCTTACTGAGTTTTATTCACATTTGTTCATGTTTTATTGTTGATCCTTCATCAAGTTCCAAATATTTATACACTCCCTCTTGCTCAAGTTCTTTTATATCACATTCTTGTCCCAAACTGATGTTTTCTTGGTGCTGCAGCTTTCCTGCTTTAAAGGTCGCTTTTGCACATTTATTAAAACCAAATGACATTTTTATATCATTTGAAAAAGACTTGACTACTTGCAGCTGTGCTTTCAGTTCCTCATTTGATGAGCTGTACAGTTTTAAATCATCAACAAAGAGAAGATGAGAAGTCTTTACACTTTGTTGCTTTCTGGGAGCCAAATTATAGCCATGACCTAATCTGTTAAGCAGACAGCTTAACGGGTTAAGGACAAGGCAAAAAAGCAGTGTGACAGAAAGTCACCCGGGAATATCCCCTTTGGATTTTTATCCCTGGAATAATAATTTGTCCTTTATCATGGGTTAACTTCAAAGTGGTTTGCCACTGCTTTATGGTCACTGTGATGTAGTTTATCAGTGCAGGGTGTATCTTATACATTTTTAAGCACTCTTTTATCCATGAATGTGGGATACGATCAAATGCTTTTTTGTAGTCTATCCATGCCGCACTTAGATTCTTCTCCTTTTTACATTTCTTCACTATGTCTTTATTTAACAACAAGTGATCTTTTCTCCATATGATTTTTTATTACCCTTTTGTTCTATTGCCATAATTGAGTTTTCTTCTAAATGACTATAAAGTCTGTCAGCATCAATTCCATTGGATAATTTATATGTTGTCAGAAGGCAAGTTATCGGTCTTTAATTTTTAGGATAGCTTGCAGGTTAACTCTTAAGTAGGAGCATTGTTTTTCCTTTTGTTAGCTAGGCAGGTGTCTGTTTGGGGTGTGCATATGAATAGTTCTTACTCATGGCTAAATCTTTGAGCAAAGATATTAATACTTTTAGCCAGAAGTTAAGTACTGCATCTGGGCCTGAGATTTTCCAGTTAGAGACCTTTCTTAACTTTATTTTAATCTCCCTGGCCATTTCTGCATCCCATTGCATATCCTGTACATTTGAGCTTCTTATTCTTTTTTTTTTTTTACTTCTTCTATCCAGGGACCGGCCTTGAGGTATATTTATTTTTGATGTAAATAAAGACACCTCCACCTTTAGTCCCTGTCTATTTAGCAGCTGGTTGAAATGTGTGGAAGGCATTTTAACCTTGCACTGTCGGTGTGCTCTCCACAATATTATGCTGTGTCTGAGTGACTGCACAACTGTACAGACATAAGCATTCTCTAGGGTGAAGAGAACTTCTAGGGAGTGGAGTTTTTTGCTTAGACTTCTAGCATTGTTTATATTTTCTTGGTTTTGATTTGCTATGTCAGAAGTACTTTCAGTTTGGCATTGCTTAAAAAAAAAACTATGGGCCAGGACAATGTTTTAGCTAATATTCAAAAGCCTAGAGGGAAGAGGTACAGACAATCCCTGGCAAAGCAGATTGGTCTGTTGATCGTCTCCTTCCATGTTGACAAATACTGCACCCCCCCTTAGAATGACACCAGAAACTAAGCCAATTATTAAAGTCAATCATCTTTTGTTCATATTATGGTATCATCTTTGGAGAAGGTAAAATGCTGCTTAATACTAGACTCATACCAGCCTGGACACATATTCTGAGAGCTCAATGATGTGTGTTTGTTTGTTTGTTTGTTTGCCATTTGTTAACTGGGTTAGCCCAAGTGACCCATGTGGCCCATTTTCAGTGGAGACCCAAGGAAAAAAGCTCCAGGATACAGAAGTTAACATAAGTATCACAATATGGTAAAATATAAGAAATGAACAATGTACATGTCGAGAAAAAAAATGAGGTACATAGAAATAACAAAGCAATAAAGAATATCCTTTAAAGGAAATAATAAAAACAAATGTGGATGGAAGCAGCAGTGCAAAAGTCCATGAGTGTGCAAAATAATGTTTACAACTCATGCAAATGACATGTTCAAAATTCAATAAGAATAAAACTGTACAATAAGAATAAGCTGAATTTATATGAGCATATTCTTTACATGGAAGCATAATTCTAGTGTTAAACTTTTGACAGATTGAAACAGCAAGTTCTGAGAAATTAAGGTGAGGGGAAAGTAAGTTGAAGTGGAGATAGGAATTCATGGAGGATTATGGCAAGGGCAGGATCTTGAGTTCAGGAGGAAATTTTTCACTTCCATTTTGAAGCAGGTTATAATACTAATGTTACAAATGTTAAGGGGTAGCACATTCCAAGCTTGGGGCACTGAATTTCTGTAAAGGAGTTTGCCAATATTTTTGTTTGGTTTATAGATATCTAGAAGATTCTGGTCAGAGTTATGAAGTGAGCAAGCTAGAATATAAGGGGATACTATTGAAGAAAGAGAGGGACAGGCCATCAATTTAATTAGTAGGGAGTGTGTGACCTGCAGCTGGAAAAGAAGCAGGAGCTAGGGGAAATTCAAGTCACTGGAGTTGTTTTAGGGCAAGGCAATGATGTGATTTGTATGGTAGGTTACTGGCAAATATGGCTATGCTGTTATAGGTTTGTTCAAGTTTGGCTAGTAGGGATGGAAGGAGATGGTAAGGATAGGAGAGGCATAGAGAAGACAAGGAATGAGAAAGGCTTGAGCCAGAGTGGGTCTGGAATTGGAGCTAGAAATTTTTGTTTCTATAGAGAAGACCTAGTTTTTGGTTTCTTTTTTTGATACAGTTCTGTATATGGATGTTAAATTTTAGCTGGTCATCGATCATACTGCAGAGTAGTTTGTTGTGAGGATCTGCTTTGATACGAGGGTTATTGAAAGTAAAAATGGTAAAGGAGAATTTATGGTGGGAGAGGGATTTTGGAAGGAAGAGTAGGAGCTTAGTCTTTTTTGGGGTTAAGTATAAGTTGGTGTTCTGTTAGTCATTTTTCAACAGATGAGAAAATGTTTTGAGTTGATGGAAAGAAGATTAGAGATGTAATGTGAGATAGAGATGACAGTAGAGTCATCAGCATACTGTATAAGGGAAGAAGAGGTGCAAATGGAGCATAGATCATTAGTGAAGATATTAAAAAGAAGAGGGCCAAGGATTGAGCCCTGAGGGATGCCAGTCTGAATAGATAGGAAGATGGAGCAGGTGGATTGCCATCTAACAGACTGGATTCTATTTGAGAGATAGCTTGAAAACCAGTGAATAATGGGGGGAGAGGTTAAGTTCAACTAATCTGGCAAATAGATTAGAATAAGAGACAGTATTGAAAGCTTTAGAAAGGTCAAAGAAGAGACAAGATACTAGAATATTTTTGTCCATGGCTTCAGCAACAGTATGCGTGAAGGATAGGAGGGCAGTGGAAGAACTATGATTAGGTCTGAACCCATGTTGTGTAGGGGTTAGGAGATCTCCATCAATTATGTACTTAAGAAGCTAGTTATGTATACATTTATAAGGACTTTGGAGAGAGGACAGAGAATTGCAATGGATCTGTAGTTAGAAGGATCTGTGAAGTTACCTCCTTTGTGTAGTGGTATGATGTAGGAAGATTTCCAGGTATCAGGGACAGTGGAGTCTTGGATGGAGCTGTTAGCTAGGATAGAGACAGGATATGCTATGGAGTGAGGTCAAGTTTAAGGAAGAGGGCGAGAGCTTGTCAGTAGAAGGAGAGCATGGTTTTAGTTTTAGTAGAAGGGATTTTATGTATGCAGTGGAGACAGGTTAAAGAGAGAAAGGGGTGTTTGTGTTTGCTATTAGTGTGGTATGAGTGGTATGAGAGGGGTTGTCAGATGGATGAGTCTGGGTAAGTCTTTGAATAGATTCAGTGAAATTGGTATTGAGTAGGGTGGTAGTTTCTTAGGAAGTATTGTCTGGATAGGGGTTGGGGGTGGTAGGGTTACCAGGATACAGAATTTTGTTGATGAAGTGCCAGCACTTCTTGCAGTTAGAATTATGGGTGAATTGTGCATTATAGTAGAATTTCTTTTTATCTCTATTAATTTGTTTTTTGGAAAGGTTTTGAAGTTCTTTATACTTTTGGAAACATGTTGTGGATTTAGTTTGTAGCCATTATTTCATATATTTGTTTCTCTTCATATAGTCTAGGGAGGTACTACTCAGATCATTTACACCCACAGGGACTATAACGGAATCATACTGGTACTTGTGGTCAAATGACCTGAGTGCATGTGTAACATGGCTGATCCTGGCCCCTGATAAGCAGCTGACCGTGACTTTCTCCTTACTCAGCCTGGTCAGAGGGACATCAGTGTATCTCACAATGGAGTCTCCAATGACAAGAATGCTTGATTGTGTGGTTGTTTGCTTTATGGGCTTAGAGGTAGAGGCTCCATGAGATGTGGCTATATATGCTGATGTGGGTGTTGTTTTAAAAGAATGCATTTGGGATGGCTGAGTGTATTTGTTATCTGTACTTTGTCAAGGAGGTTTTTGAGGTTTAGCAATGTTATATTTAAGTGCCTCGGCATATGCAGTTATATGCAGTTAGATGTGTCTGCTTTGAATTGTGTGTGATGGCTGAAGTGTCTATACTACTTACAACCTTATTGACATTACGAGTACTTTTATGTGGGAGCTTTGCCTCTAGAAACATTGTGTAAATACCATATCACTTTGTTTGAGAATTAACTGGTTCTCGGTAAACATGAGACCATTTCTACATTGCCCCAGGATGCCCATATCCACTAGGCTAGTAACAGAGAAACTGAGATAGTTCATATCCATGGCTACAGACCCTTTTTTATTGATTAGGCAGCTGGAGTCAGAATATAAAGTAATGTCCAGATTATCCAGTTTGTAACTCTGAGGGCAGTGCTTATCACTGCAAACTAGTTGTCCTGCATGCATTTAGCTACTGGAGAAAGTTCAATGATGCTCTTACAGGAACAATGTCAAATCAATGTGTCTGGATCTATAAAGGGCACTGCCAAACATTTAAGGGGAAACTAATACATAGACCCTGATGATTTATGGATGAAGCATTTAGGCAGACATTCTGAAGCTAAGTTAGACAGCAGGAAATCAAGCAGTACTTACTGAAAAGAAAGAATTAACTTGTCAAGAATGATGAAAAGGGGAGTCACCTGAATGGCTACTGCCTGGCTACTACTAGTACTGGTCTCACTACAGCTTCATGCTTTTGAGATATAATGACCCTTTGCTTCTTCTCACACCAGAAGCAAAATAGCAGCCTCAATCCCAAGATGAGAAACAGGCCAAAGCCTATTTGGTGAGCCACAGTCTTGTCCCAGATGATGCAAGGGTCTGTAGGCTTGTTGTTGCCTTTTCCTTGTAGATGCCTTGAAAAGCAACCAGACCAATCATTAAGGTCAAACACAGGCACTCACTTCCCAATCAGAAGCAGTCAGAAATCAATGCACTCTACTCCTTCTCTCACCAGGAGCAAAATATAATCACAAATTCAAAGACAGCACCTATGAAGCCGTTATTAGGCTTTCCAGTGATCAGCAATCTTCAGAAAATAATGCTTCTATGCTCCTTCTCTCGCCAGGAGCAAAACAGAAGCACTAATTCTAAAATGACTACTGAAAGCTAGAATGAATGTTCTCCAATAAGTCGCTGTCCTGTGATCTAACCATTACACATGCTTTGCATGTACACTTTCTACCAAGTTCAGGGAAATTAGGGATAGTTTTTTTTTCTCTAAAATCTTTTTATTGAAATATCCAATAATATGACAAAACTTCAGCAACAATAAACACTAACAACATCATTGTATTAAAGTACATTTAGGAGTTAGAATGATTAACATAGCTGAAAAAACTTTAATGACACACTCAGAGCGACAGACTTATAACACTATATACAATATTTACAAATGGTAACCTGTAGAAACTCAAGCAAATGACATTATAGTTGTAGAAAATATAATAATGATTAAGAATATTGAAAAGAAAAACAGAACATCCTACCCCATCAGTGACCAAACCCTTAGTCCATATTAATAATAAACAAAACCTTTTCAATAGCTTTATCCATGAAAATCTGTTTTTTGGGACTCTTCACCAGAGTTTTTTGCACGGAGATATATGAGTAAGCCAAGGATCTAAAGTCAATCCAGTTCAAATTAGTACGATCAAGCCAATTTTTAGAAATGTAAAATTTTATGAGTGAGCAAATGTATATAATCACATGCGTGTCCAATTTAGAAAGGAATAATAATGGTATATGAAGGATTGCTATCTCCCAAGATAAGGTGGATTTGTGGTATCCCATTCTCTGTAAACGTATTTTCAAAGAAGTCCAAAGCTTGTGTGAATGAGGGCAATACCAAAAAATATGCAAAAGATCAGTCTTGGGACAGTAACAACACGGACATGAAGGGGACTTATTTGGATTGAATTTGTTAAGTTTAGAGGGAGTGAAATAAGCATTATTATTTATCATCAGTTGAGTATAGTATAATTTCTTGAAGGGGAGTACTCCAAAGTTATCTTAATAGCATATAATTTCTGATCTACTGACAAATTAGGATTGTGTTTATTCCAAAAGTTGGAAAAAAGGCATGATGAGTCTTGTAATAATTTGGTAAATAGGTTGTATGACTTAGATACCATTTTCTCAGGGGATAGTAGGGCATTAATAATCGTGTTCAAATTAATGAAATCCTGTTTACTGGGTTTTAAATGAACATATTTAGACAGAACTAACTCTTTTAACTGGCGCAAAATTGTAGTATAAGTCCTATTCACATTTAGAATATTTCATATCTCCGGTACCGACATATCCTTATATTTCAATAAATCCCATACTTTAAAGTTTTTAATTTGTGGAAATTTAGATAGATTAAATTGAAATCCATCTAGCTTAAAATTAGGATTTAAATGGAGTGGCTGAAATAACTGAGAAATAGTGTCAAGATTGGAAATTTTTAGTAACTCATGGAATAATTATCCTTCTGTTTCAAAGATATAGAAATTTTAAGAGTTTTTATGATATCCAAAGGAAGAAAAGGAAGGACAGCCGGATTAATATTATTATTGATAATGTGCTGATACCACATCTTCATCCAACTAGGGTATTGACTATATCTATTGGTATTCATCATAGAAATGGATAAGAGTTTGTTGGCTGAAATAATTAAATAGTATAAGTACAGATTAGGGACTCCCAATCCCCCTCTATTTTTTGGAATTGATAGATTAGCATAAGAAATTCTAACAGATTTAGGGTACCACAGAAATTTAGCTAATTCTTTATTAACTCTATTAAAGAATGATTTAGGTATAACTTGATCTGAGGAGTTAAATTGAAAGAGAAATTTAGGAAGGATATTCATCTTAACTATTGCAGCTTTGGATAATACGGATAAATTTAATAATTCCCATCTGCGTAAGTCCATAACTATTGATGACCAAAGCTTATTTAAATTATTTTGAAACATAGATAGACTATTATGTTCTATATTAATTCCTAGATATTTAACCTCATAGGTAATTTTAAAGGATACGTTAGAAAAAAGATACGGTTTATGCGCCAAGGGATTTAGGGGAAGAATATGTGTTTTACTCGAATTAATATGATAACCAGAGGCAGATGAGAACTTCTCTATAGAATCTATTATCTTATTCAAATCAGTATTGGGAGTTTGAAAATAAATGACTAAGTCATCTGCGAAAGCAGATAGTAGTATATTAGTATTTAATAACCTAGGTACTTTACAGGTAGAGTTTTGCACTAAGTATAATAACAATGGTTCTAAATATAAGTTAAAGAGAAAGGGGGAAAGAGGACATCCCTGTCTGGTACCATGTGTTATTTTAATAGGATTAGACAAAGTTCTATTAATATTCATTATAGTGGATGAATTCTTGTATAAAGTTTTAACTAGGTTTATAAACATAGAGGGGGAAGTTGAAACAAGTCATGGTTTGAAACAGGAAATCCCAATTCACTCTGTCGAAAGCCTTTGACGCATCAAGAATCAAAGCATATATCGGATTGTTCATAGATTTAGAAAAATGTATCATTGATTCTAGAGATAAAGTGTTATCCCATGAATGTTTATGAGACATAAATCCTGTTTGGTCAGGGGAAATAATTGAAGGCAGCACTTTTTTCAATCTGTTAGCAAGGATGGAAGCTAGAATTTTAATGTCTATATTGATTAACGAAATGGGTCTATAATTATGAGGATCTGTATTGACTTTATTATTTTTCAAGATTAATATAGTTTTAGATATGTTCCAATGAAGGTCTGATATATCATTTATTTTTATAAAATTATAAACTTTGAGAAGAAAAGGGGCAAGTGTTAATTTAAATGTTTTGAAAAATTCAGCCGTAAAACCATCAGGGCCAGGAGATTTGCTAGGTTTTAGTCTATCTATGGAATCAGAGATTTCCTGGATAGTTAAAGGAGCTGCAAGGGCATTCTGCTGAACAGTATTTAACTTAGGAAATGTAATAGAATTTAGAAAGTTATTTATATGATCTTTGGTTATGAGATTAGAAGATTTAGAATATAAGTCAGTATATAGAGAAGTAAAGATTTGCATAACTTCTTTATCTGTGTTAAAGATATGATTCTTATAATGTATCTGTGATATTCTAGGTCTATTAAAATTATTTTTAATTATTCGTGCTAAAGGTTTGGATGGTACTTGAGCCCATTCGGAATAGGTGGCTAGAAGTCTTTGCTCTAAAATAGACAGATTATCTTGATGTAAAAGAAGTAATTTTTTTTGAGAATTTAAGATTTGGTTGTAACTAACGAAGCTAGGGTTAGATCTATAATTATTTTCTTGGGATTTAATCTTTTGTTTAAGGAATTGTTCTTTCTTTTTATATTGTTTTTTAAAATACGAAGCTTTATTTATTAACATGCCTCTTAATCTTGCTTTACAGGCAGCCCATTGAGTATCGTAAGGTATATAAGTTGTATCCAGACTATTTTCCATTTCCTGTATTATTTCAGAACTTAGTAATTGGATTTCTTTATTAGAGAGCAGATTATTGTTTAACGTCCATAGGCTATGTTTGGACATTTGCATAGAATTTGAAGTAAGATTTAGTCTTAGGGAAATTCTCGAATGATCAGACATAAATCTAGGTTCAATATAAAAATATGTAACCAAATGCGCCATGGTGTCTGATAATAGGAAGAAATCCAGTCTAGACCAGGTGTTGTGACATTTAGAAAAATATGTATAAATATCTTTTTTAGATGAGTAATTTGTGAGTTGTAAGGGGTCTATGAGATTAAAATCTAGTATCAATTCTTCAAGGGCTATAGATGCTTGGTAATTATATGAGGCCGAGTTACTAGTTCGATCCATAACTGGGTTGATAATAGCATTCCAATCTCCACCTACAATGATATAATGATCTGTGAAAACAGAAAGAATGCTATAAATTTGAAGAATAAAAATATGCTGATTATTGCAAGGGCCATAAAGATTTAGTATTAAAACAGGTTTATCAAGATTGTGTATATTAGTAGTAAAGTAACACCATCTACCATTAGTATCAAAATCCTCCTTAATAATGGTCCCCTGAAAGTTTTGTTTAATTATAATAGCTACTCCCTGCGAATTAGAAGTATCACCAGACACTATTATATTTTTAATCCACTTTTTGTTTCTTACACTATACCAATCCTCCCTAGACACATGAGTCTCTTGTAAAAAGCAAATACTAGCTTGTGATTTATAAATTAAATGGAATATTAATGATTTCTTGGCTCTGTCATTCATCCCTCGCATGTTCCATGAGTCAATATTTAAAAAACTAGCCATATATAAATAAGGAACAAAGAGAAATTAAGCCGATAAATTGTAATAATAATGTAATAAAGGATTTGGGAAGTTTATACATATTAAGGCTATTGTAAAGGTCACCGATGTGGGCAAAGTTATCTAATATCTTTGTACCAATGAGTTTCCTCGTCTCCCCCCCCCCCCCAGGTGCCTAACCACCTAAAACTAACTAAAGAAGAAACATACCGACACAGAAATGAAAGGTTTAAAACCCAGGCTATCAACATTACTAAATTAGAAGAAAAAATATTGTAATTAGTCCTAAAAAGAACTAAAAGTGCACTTATTATACTATACATATATACATAACTACAGAAAACAAGATAGCCGTCAAAGTCTAACCCCATAAAATCCAAATTCACAAAGCTCCTAAATAATAAGTTAAAATCTTAGCTAATGATAGGCTAATTATACAAATACATCTAACTAATTAAATCAAACTAAAGTATAATATTTAAGTCCCGATAAAGTTCAACAAAGACTTAATGCATATATTTTAAATAACATTCCGTGAGTATGAAGTAGAAAAAAAAAAGTAGATAAAAATAACTCACGCTTAATCACAAAAGTTTTAGAGTCTTTCAAATATATAAATGATACTAAGGAATAAACAATTCTATTTGTTTTTATCAAGTGCAGCTATGTTACAGAATTTGACTCACATTAAAAAAAAAACTGTAACAGCATAAAACAGAATGTTCATAATTTCTATATATCTATTATCAGAAGGGACTATAACTATTTTCAATTTGGTTTGTGAGTTTTTAAATATTCTCCAACAGAAATATAATCAAAATACATCTCTAACTAGGCAATAAATAAAGAACAAGGAATCTCAATGAAACATCATCCCTAAAAATATATAAATCACGTGAGAGCCTAGATAGGAGAGTAAATAGTATAGCAAATATATATAGATTGTATTGTATAGCAAACATAAACTAAAAGTACCATATTATAAACTATATAATGTAATTAGAACTTGCTGCAATTCGAGCATCAGAGGTTCTAAGCTATACAACTATGCAATGTGAGAAATATTAGGTAAAGGATTTAAATAAGTTATACCATCGTTCAGTAATGGCAAAGTAAACATCAGAAATTAATAAGCATACTAACTCAACAAACCCCTTCAACCTCCTTCCAGATACCCTTATGAACCATTGAGAGGGAATGCAAGTATAAGAACGGTTATGTACATCCAATCAAGACATAACAATGTATATACTATATAATCCTAATAGTATATATAATATAACATTACTAAACTACTAGTAAAACATAAACATTGCGATATACTGCCAAATCTTAACTTAATGTAGGAAAAAACAAATTATCAACACAGCATGTCAAATATAAAATTTCAAGTAGAACAACATAAAAACTATGTAGTATAAATACACGTTAAACTGTTACATGATGAGACACTATGCTAACATATAATTCCACCTTACATTTTGAAAGTCCAGCATCAAGAGTTAGCACACATCTAACTGAGAAATATGGCTTTATAGCAACAGGCTTAACCACGCACACAACACCGAGTTTGTCAAGCGAACCAAAGGACTCATCTAAAAAAAAAAAATGGGTATTCTTCATGTGTTCTCACTGAAAAGAAAATTGCTTACATGTTTAAATTTGGCGCTACTTCCAGACAACAAATGACTCTAGAGGTGTATCAACCATCATAAGTGTTGATGCACAAGAAAACGTTATCTGGCCTCAGTTTGAAAGAAAGAAAAAATGTAAAAGGCGGAAGTCAGCAAGAGGAGCGAAAATTGAAAGCACCATCTGCATCTTGCTGCTCTTATGGAACTTGATCAAAAACTTCCGACTGCCAAATGACTATTTTACAGAGATACAGGTATGACACACCCTAAAATATGACATTAGCACTAGCTTTAAGGAGTTTTATTATCACTGCCAGTAACTCTCTAGAAGAGCAGCTAGCGACACTAAGCAGGCTATGCCACTATTGTTGACAAGCTTCTGCCATTGTTATTTAATAACACATAAACTATTAAAGATTACCTTTAACCATGAATCCTGACATATTTTAACAGTTGCCGACACTATTTTAGCTAAGCCCATGGCATGTAGCAGATATTAAAACAGATGCTAATAATAATTTTGCAAAGCTCTAAAAAAAATGAAAAGCCATTCTAATACATAAGAATAACTGCAATCGTGTGAGATTAAGAGTCAATGGATGGGAATTTCTTAAAAGCACTTGTAAAGATGATCTTCGCTTCCTGGGTATCTTTGGCAGAGTATCTTTTATCTTTGTAGGTGAAGGACAGGATGTTGGGATATCGCATTTGAAACTTAATTCCACGCTCTATCAGATCAGCGCAGAAAGGAGACAGTTTCTGTCTATTTAGTTTTATTTGGGGAGGCAAGTCCTGCAAAAAAGAAAGTCTGTGTTGGTTCCAAATAAACTGCTTTTTGATTCTGGCTACAGACAAAATTTTTTGAGTGTCTTGAAAGTTAAGCAATTTTGTGTATATAATTCTTGGTGTATTTGATTTGTGACGGACACGCAGAGCTCTGTGCGCCCTTTCAACAATTAAAATATCAGCATTGACTTCTTTATCGAGTAAAGCCACAAAGATTTGTTTGGTTATTGACAGAAGATTTTGATTCTCATATGACTCAGGCAGACCTCTAATTATAATGTTATTACGACGACTTCTCGCCTCTAAGTCTAGTACTTTAGCCTGAATCTCAGCAATATGGGTATCTTTTGCTTTTAAATCAATGTCTATATTTTCCATCTTTATTTCCATGGCTTGGTTATTACTTTCAAGTAAATCCAGTCTATCAGTGATTTGTTTAAGCATTTTTCCGAAGTCTGTGAATTGTTCTGAAAAGCCTTGTATGGCAGAGTGAATTGGTTGTAGTGCCTGTTTTAGTTCTTCAAGGTGAAAATTAGTGTCAGTTTTTTCTTTGGTAATAGCTTTAGTAATATCAGTACCTTGTTTAGATGTCCTTAATCTCTTGGACCCAGTGTCCTTCTCAGGTGAAAGCATGGAGGAAAATTTGGCCTTGGTTGTTTGCGTTTCCATGGTGTCTGAGTTACCTGCCATGCCCGGGAAAACAGCAGTGGTGACAGTTACACAGACTAGGATAGAAGACTCCTGTATGCACGTGTTGAAAAAACACTCAAGGCCAAGAGAAGTTTGAGGTAAAATAATGAATATAGTTAAAATTTTACCACAAAAAATGGAAACAAAATACAAAGTAGATATCCTTCAAGCTTCCTGAATAAAATTCTGTGGAGAAAGTCAACTACACACTGGTTGAAAAAGCCGGTAATTGCCAAGATATGAGGAGCTCTGTGAAAAGGGGGCAGTCTAGCTGGCGACCATCTTGGAATCTCAACATTAGGGATAGTAATAACAGCCACTAAGCTACCTACCCAGTATGAGCAGCATTATCTTAGATGCACTCTACCTCCTACAAACCCTCGTGGCAGCATTGGGTGGCTGTTGATTACAAACCAGCAAAAAATTAGAATTAGTGGTTAAACCACTGATAAAATAAGGGGTGTTCAGAAGAATATAGACATAAGGAGAGCCACAGTGTCACAGCAGATCAGCACAACCAGCATGGAGTACCTGGACCCCCCCCCCCCCACACACACACACACCAGCTAAAACAAAGAGGTACAATACTTTTCTGATTTAAAGCTGTAAACCTTGGAAATGGTTGGGCAGTTTCAAATATAGTTAGAAATGTGTTTCACAATGCAGAAGTACTTTTCTGAGAAATCACTTTCTATAGTGGTTATTGTAAATGAAGGTTTAACATACTGAGTGCTTGTTTCATGAGATCTAAGGCAAAGTGAGTGCATAAGTTTTGTTAAGAAGAATAGTTGTTTTTTCTATACCCAGTTTGATTATGGATAAACAATGTTTTGATTTATTCTGTTCTATACTCCTAAGGTAATATTTTGGCACTTAGCAGCATTGACTGTGCCAGTAAGTGATAGCATTAAGCAATATTTTATATCCATGTCTTCTACCAACTCTCTGATTATATGTGCTTTTAAGTGTATTACTCATGCTAAACCTCAATATCAGAAAACAGGAGACACAACCAAACCAGGTTTATTTGTGTACTGAGGTTCAGGAGTCTACAATAATCACCTCACACAAAGCCATGACTCCAAACATGCATACATAACCAATTTGTTTTAGTTCATCTGCAGCATATGCATACATAACTAATTTGTTCTATTTAATTTATAGCACATTCAAATTGGATCTTTCATTTTTAAAAGGCAGCAATGCATGTCCCACATGTGTGTGTGTGTGTGTGTGTGTGTGTGTGTGTGTGTGTGTGTGTGTGTGTGTGTGTTTGTGAAGTAAGGCAATGACTAATAAAAGTGGCAGTACAACTTTGTATCTCTCCACAGGTTGTATTGTGCATCTTTATACCTCTCCATAGATGGCATTCAACCCTACCTACTCCTTAGCCCTGTTGATATAATGTGTGGGCTGTAAACAGATCTGCTAATACACTGGGAGAAAACCCTGTAAACTCCCACCATGGATCAATAATATTCTACAGAGTTCAATATGGCAGATGTGACCATGAGTTCTTATTATGTATAATAATAATAATAATAATAATAATAATAATAATAATAATAATAATAATAATTAAGACACGCTATGAAGATGCATACAGAACGGTGGGATGGACTGAAATCGTTAATAGCCTAAGTGTATTACAACCTCTTTAGGTTGTGCAAAGAGTCATTTTTTGCTCATTCAAAAAAACACCGAAAGAAAAAAAACAGTACCAATATATAACCACATATGCAGAAATGGCTCCTCAGTATAAAATTTAATGTAAAGCTGACTTTGAGGTGTCGCACTAAAACATCAGTTTTATCAACTTGCAGTAAAGAAAATAGAAATAATATCCTTCAAAAGGAAATTAAAGTATTTCAACTATAGTATGAAACTTTTTATAAACTGGAAATGGGTAAAGAAATTACAAGTGGGATGTTAGAAGAAAAAAAAATATCATCTTACAAAAAAATCAAATAAAATTCATAAATATATCATCCAGATAGACAAAGTCAAATCTATGAAAAAAAATTAAGGCCATAAAAAAGGGGGAAATAACGAAAAGCAATGTGTCAGTCCTTTGTGGGGCACATCCAAATATAACAAGGTAGGGCATTAGCAGTTATGCACAGCATAACTCTAACAGAAAATCAGAAAGTAAAGTGCATACCACATAAGAAATTATGCACATATTCAGCCTGTGTACAAAACAATATCAAAATAAGTATTACATAATAAAAAATAAATCAAATATGAACTGGAAAAGAATGCATTTCCTAGTCATCACAGTTGTGGAGAAAGCATCTGCTTTGTACAGAACTCCAGAGTGAAGGAAGGAAGACAGTGCAGTCCTCCAAAGAGCTACTGAACTCTAGTTGACATCCACAGTATGGGACAGCACTACTTTTTGTGATTTGCATGTTCCTTAACAAATGGGGCTGAGGTACTGTCAGACATTTATATACTGACATCATGTAAACTAGTCTTCCTTACTCTGTTAACTTTGTTGGTTAATGGCATGTGTACACTTGTGTTTGTAGGTGTCTGTGTGTGTAACATAGAACCAGCCTTGTCAGGACATAATTCAAACACAAATAAAGAACACAAAAGGTTCTGGTTTCCTAAGTCTGGGCACTTTATAGTCCATTGAAAAGTTGCCACTACCTTTTAAAACACATTCTGAAATATTTCTGCTTTCTGGTAAATCATGTTAAACATATACCCAGTCACTTTAGGAGGATATCTGGAAATTAATATACAGATAATGAACTTTATGCTGTTCCTGCCACTGTAAAAATATCATAGCATCATTATGTTTGTGATTCTGCAGTTAAAAAGCAAAACCATTACAATATATACTCTTTTTTAAGTTATAAGGAAGGAAAAAAAATCAGAAATGTTCATATACAGTAGATCTCTAAATACAGTAAGCACATTTCCTGTTACAGTCAGTCATAGTAAGAGGTTACACTTATTCCCAAGATGTTTGCTGAAAGCATGCAATGGTAAAGTCATAGAATCTTTTCCAATGTATTGCTGTGTGTGTTTGTGTGTGTGTGTGTGTGTGTGTGTGTGTGTGTGTGTGTGTGTGTGTGTGTGTACATGTGCGTGCGTGTGTGTGCATGTGTGTGTGTCTGTGCACGCGCGTGTGTGTGTATGTGTGTGTGTGATTGTGTGTGTGTGTGTGTGTGTGTGTGTGTGTGTGTGTGTGTGTGTGTGTGCACGTGTGTGTGTTTCTATTAATGCACATTTGTGTCATATACATCTTAGTGAATAGTCTCTTGGTGTTGAGATGTGATGGTTAAGGCAGAAATCATCTACATTTTCAGTATAATTTATTTCACTCAGTCATGTGATGGATGTACATTTAAAGTGAACAAAGATGGTTAACTTGATCCAGTTTACACTCACTGATACTGCAGGGGAGCAAAATCCTTATTGTTCTCTGCTTTTTCTGTCAATCCTGTGAGAAGAAATGGGGGGTAAAGCAACACGGGGGGGGGGCTTGTTCTATGATATTAGAGAAGATAAATTCCTTAACCACTCCAAATGATAACAGACCTGTTGCTGTTATTCTGCTGTATAAATGCATATGGATTACTTTAACATGTTCATCCATATGTCTGCAAAGGGGCAGACAACAGCCCAGCTACCTGCTTAACAAACATTAATAAAATAAAAAAATAACTATCTGTAGATTAGTATGACAAAATGCACGTATCATTTTTGAATATTAATGGGCTGCATGTTTTCTCAGTAAATCAACAGAGGCAAGTAATACATGGGAAATCAGATAAAAGCTATGTGAGCTGATCTAAGGAAAACTGTGATTTATTACAGCATTGAAGAAAACTGCATTCCTATGTGGTTTTTTATGTATTTTATTTATTTTTTTTAATTATGTTTACTTCCTGTATAATAATGTATTTTCCTGCTGGTACTTCCGTATATTTTCTGATATGTTCTTTTGGAAAGGTACATTCTGGTGTAGGAAGAACGTCTCTCAGCCACAGAGATGTTTTTGTCACAAGAAGAGAAAAAGTTTATAAAATATAATGTCAGCACAATTGCTTTTGTATTAATCAAAATTCTACTGTAGTCATAGCTAGAAAAATCTGATTCAAATTTAAAGACATTTACAAATTTAAAACTAAAAGTTATGTGCTTGAGAACTTGAAAAAAAGAGAATGACAGCTGTGAGTTAACTATATAAATAAAAGGGAGTGATACACTCATAGTGTTCAACTTGTCTTTTGTCATGCATTCTAGCATTTGGTTTTGCTTGAAGCCTCACAGCTATATATTTCTGTTGTAACCAACCTCTTAGACAGGGTATGAAATTTGAAGTCTAGAACTATAGTCACATTTTTAAACCTTTTTAATGTTTAACACTGCCTAATTTCATAATGGCTTAATAGATTAAAAGCTCAACACAATAGCTAACAGGAGGTAATAGCTGCACTTTATTATGGCAATGAAGGCTTTATACCAACCCCTACCGTAGCTCTTATTCAAATAGTTATTTCCTAAATGAACTGAAAAACCATGCATTTTTCTTTAAAAAGTACTACATCCCACTATTTTGCTGCTTCTCAGGTAATGCAATTCAGCCAAATACCTTCCTTGACAGCACCTTTTATTTTAATCTGTTTCAAGCAAGGCTGTTGCTAAGCTTTTATCCAAATTAGCAGTTAATGAGGCATTTTCATATAATTTCTACACACAACACTTCTGAAAACGTCTGCACTATTCATTGTAAACTGACTGTCTCTTATTTTTGGACTTCTCACTTCTCACGCATTCATTGCAGTTCTAAATTATGCTACTATTAGACCTGTACCTATTTTTTTCTGATTATTGATTCATGAAAAAGTTTGATTAATTTAATAAACAATGCACAACAAATTACCTGCTTGCATGTGTACATCATGATTTCAGTGTAGAATATGGCACACAAACTGTTGTTTTTAACATACTATGCCATATAGTTTTAAAACATGAAAAATGTCAAGTAACTGCAACATTCATTGTCCAAACAATGGGCCTATGAATTAATTCATAATTCCATGCTCATCTCTAAGGACCATCACTGTGTTTCAGAGATGGCCCATGCCAGTGTTTCAGTAGCTACCAGAAAAGTTTTACATTTCAAATGAGATTTGATAACTGTATCATTTACAGAAATCTGTATAATAGGGATCTGGTTTGGGCCCAGTATTTTTTTCTCCATTTATTTATCAATGGTGTTTTGTTCTCACTCCCATCTTTACATTTAATTCAATATCCAGATGACCCAAGTATTTTAAATGAAGCTAAGACCTCCTGCACTTCTCAGACTTGATTAGAGCAACACATTTGCCAAGTGACTCATCTCAAGTAATCTCAAAAGTAATCCCCTCTGCAAAAAAAAAAAAAAAAAAAAAAAACAGGTGTGTCACACAACCAAAACCATATCTAGTTCTTGTACTATAGATCAAAAATGTATCAGGTAACAACATTTCACAGGTCAGATTAAGCATCTTGATGAATATCTTGATCCAAGTCTGTCCTTTAAACTTTTAACCCAAAAGGTAGCATCTTTCTAAAGCAACTACTATAAAGTTTCAATTAGGAAATAAATAATTACACCAAGATGGAAATGCTCACTTCTTCTTCTGGTCCTGGATTCATGAATGCCTACACTTTGTGTATAGCATGTGTGCACATCACACAGTGGTAAACACAGTATCTGGCATTCAGTAAACAACTCTACACACCATGGCTGCCTCCATAACAGGTATACCTGGCAGAATATGTCAATAATGGCATACGTAGGTGAAATACATGTTAAAGAAGCAATTCAACATGGCAGATTTTGGAATGTATAAAACACTTGTGAACATGCCTCTGTCCCTCTTGGATTTAATTACAATACTCTTTGGAATACCGTCATAAACACACAGCACTAAGTAGAAAATGTTAGGGGTTGCTGTTGCTATTAATAACCTATATGCAGAAAAGCTTTAATACAAGATATTGCTGCTGCTTCCAAGCCTCAGCCTAGAAGAATGGTCTTCAGACCTAGTTTGACTTATCATGGACTTCATGATATAGATATTGTTAATCACTACATGATGGACCTGATGGACAAGGCTACCTTGGAGGAAATATGCAACTTCTGCTGCCCTTACCTGAGGACCTAAGGAAATCATGGAAAACCCATCCCACTGGAAACCAGGGTTCATGTAGCATTACATATAGTAGCTACAGTCACCTTTCAGAGACTCACAGGGGATACATTTGGTGTGTCACAGGCTTCAACCTCCAGAATATTACCTGAATTTCTAAATGCAGTGCTACAGCATGCAAGAGATAATATCTCATTAATATATACCCAAGAAGAGAGAGATACAGCCATGCAAAACTTCTATACCATAGCATACTTCCCTGACTTTTTGGGGGCCATAAACTGCACACATATTGAAATAAAAGCCACACCCGGTGAACAATAAAGGAGGTACATCAACAGGAAATGATATTACTGTATTAACTGCTGGGTGGTCTGTAATGCCCAAGGGATTATATACAATGTGTGTGCAAGTAACCCTGCTAGTTTTCACAACTAGCACAGACAACACACCTGTGACCTGTAAACAAGGTTTAAGTCAGCAGCACCAAGACCTATAGATCAAGTTCAAGCCAATCTGAGAGGTGGCCCACTGAATTTACTTTTAGAGGAACACGAGTTGGAATGGCAGATCCGTTTGAATGCATTCATTGTACCAGGTTTAAATGATGCTTGTAACATTGCCTGTCTTCTAAAACTAAGAAGTTTGAGACGGTAACTGGTACTTTGCTGGAACTTAATCCTATCACTCTAGCTCTATAATATTTTTGAGAGGTATACCCGGTTGATTATTCTGTAACTTTGAAGTTTAGTCTAACCTTGTTATTGTTTGAGTCTAACAGTTGTATGCCTTCTGTATAATTATTTATAACAGTTTTAATGACACTTTTAAACTGACAAACTTGCAGCTCTTGTATTCAGGTTTCATGAATACATGTGTTTTTTTAGCAAATGTCTCTTTAAGAATTTAACTCACTGAGAGGTGTGGTCATCACATGATATGTCTTAATTACTTATAAACTACTATTTGAAACTGTGTATTCTTTCTGAAGAAGTTGCTACATTACAAGCAATGAAAAGCGCTTCAATAAATTGTTTTGTTTTATACTTTTCTGATTCCTGAAACTTTCTGTGGTGGGTCTTGGTGCTGCTGACTTAATTTTTGTGTTTCAGTAGTTTGTTGGCTTCTTTTTCCTGGTTTATCTGTAAACAAGGTTTGTTAGAGGTGACTTTCCACAAGTCATCTGGTGGGAGATGCAGGTTATAGATTGGAGCCTTGGCTCATGACCCCCATGAGAAAACCACACAAGAGCACTGAACAAGGATATAGTGAAGCCCATGTTCAAACCAGGAATATTATAGAGCATGTATCTGACTTGCTCAAATCAAGGCTCTGATGTCTAGACAAATCTGGTGGTGGCCTGAAGTACGACCCAGCCACCTCAGCAAAAATCCTCACAATCTGTGCAATGCTGCACAAAAGAATTGTTAAGAAACAGTTCTAATTACACCAAAGACAACAGCTCCTAGCACTACAGGCTGGGCCAGCAGGGCCAGTACACATAGATGAAGAGTCTGAGGAAGAACTATCAGCTGTGGATGATCCTGGTAGACACAGTCATTCATAATATTCCCTGGCCCTAGTTAAGAGACAGACAATAAGACACATACTCAGTACGTAAGTGAAAACCTAAGAAGCTAAATACGCCAAATTAGCAGCATTAATGTACCAATGTAATGGTTGTACTCTATGAATATTAGTCTTTGAAGGCACAAATTATTGCACTAGCATTAACCAATGTAAGTGATAAAGCTGCAGATAAGAGAAGTGATTACCCTCATGTACAAGTACTGAACATCATCACAATAATACAGGACTCTCAGCAGTAATCTGAGTGATATTTGTAACAGATATCAATGTGCCCAATACTGTGCATTACACATTAAAGATGCCCTCTGCCAGGAGTTGAACTGCATGTTCCTACTCTCATATTAATACACACATGTAATACGTAAATATACCCCCCTCCAAAAAAATAAATAAAATAATGCAATGACAAACCTGGTAACGCTAAATAAAAAGTCTAACTTCTGAATAGATAGCAACATTAACAATGAATCAAGTGTAGGAAGTGAAACTGCGAACATTATGATAACCTTTGATGATGTTATGTATATACAACAGGTTTAACCCAGTTGATGGTTTAAAATGTAACCTTTGCTACTAGTTTTATATAAATATAGTCACATGCTCACATCCTCAAAGAAGTGTGCTACAAAGACAACATTAGTGAGGATATTTACCTAAAACTGCTAAATCTTCTGTACCAGCACAAATGGACAAACAACAGACATCATGCAATGTATTCTGAAAATATAAGCCATCACAAGTGTTTAAAAGATATTTGTAAAAAAGCATCACATACTTTGACAGCATTTTTATTAAAGTCCAAACAAAAGAAATAGAAGCAGTAGTATCTCAGAAGTTGGGGAATTCTAAACAGTCTTATCTCGTATGATGCAAGTACCTTAGCACCATGTTAGTCTTACATCGTACACATTAACCCCTCTGGGCACACTGAATTTGTAAATTAGGTGTCAACGGATTATCATTCATGAATCCCACAATCTGCATAAGTGCAGGGCAGCTTCTCCAAAGCTAATTTTGGGCTCCTAAAAACAGACATGGCTAACTTCACAGCACCCATGCAAATGGAGAATAGTTGTATGACTGCCAAATCATACACCAATGCACTGTACGAACACGTACACAAATGCATGGATCTCACCATACCCAATAGAACCAAGACACTCTCCTCCAAAAAAAGGAAGCCAATCTGGTGGTCTCCTGCCATAAACAAGCTCTACAACAGAAAGGAGGAAACTGATGCAGAATAAGGTGAAGTCCCAAGACTGGAAAAACTCCCTTATCAGCCTCAACAAAAAGTTGAGATCCCTCATCAAATTGACTAAAAAAGCACAAAAGTTCACAAACTGTAGAAAAACAAAGTCAGCACTCCTGGAACCCTCATCAAATCCTGTAAAACTAGCTATGAAAATAGAATTTCAGCAGATAGTAAAGACAACCACAAGGCCTTCTATAGTTTATGTAAATAATCTCCATGGCAATACCCAGATTTGCTCTCAGATACTGCATAATGGTACCTCCTATCCCAAGCCAACAGATATTGCCAATATATTGGCCGACAGATTCAGTGCCAACTTTACCCCCCCCAAAGAACCAATCACAATACCAGTGGTTTGCCAAGCTCCCAGTATTACTGCTGCACAGGTTAAAACAGCACTGTCCAAGACCAAGAATACAGCTTCTATGGGACCTGACAATATCCCTGGTTGTGTTCTACATGAACTACAGAGTGAGCTGGCACCTCACCTGTGTGCCCTGTTCAATCACAGCTGAACCTCAGGCTTGTCCCTACCAAATGGCATACTGCTACAGTCATCCATCTCCATGAAGGAGGAGAGACTACAGACCCTGGAAACTAGAACTACAGAGTGAGCTGGCACCTCACCTGTGTGCCCTGTTCAATCACAGCTGAACCTCAGGCTTGTCCCTACCAAATGGCATACTGCTACAGTCATCCATCTCCATGAAGGAGGAGAGACTACAGACCCTGGAAACTATCACCCCCATTAGCCTGATGAGTCTGATATGCAAAGCTATGGAACGCGTCATCATGGATCTAATAAACAAGGATATAGGGAATCTCCAAACTCTGGATCCCACACAGTTTGGTTTTGTGAAGGGTAGATCATGCCTGCTCAACTTGGTCGACTTCTTTGAGTCAGTCACCAGAGCTGTGGATGAAGGCAAGGTGGTTCATACAGCCTACCTTGATCTGGCCAAGACCTTTGATACCATTACCCACTCCAGAATCATAGAATAACTCACTAAGCTAGGCATCAACCCCTATATCACTAGGTGGGTTGCAAACTGGCTCACAGATAGAACCCACAGTGTGAAAATAGCTGACTCCAAGTCAGACTGCCGACTAGTCACGAATGGAGTCCCACAGGGTTTGGTCCTGGGTCCTCCCCTGTTTGGTATTTACTTCTCTGAAGTCCAGGCCAACATGAAGGGACTCTGGCTGACAAAGGTCACAGACAATTGCAAGTTGGGAGCTATTATTATTTCCCCAAATGATGTTGACATCCTACAGAATGTCCTCACTGAGACCAACAACTGGTGTCAGAACCATGGCCTGAAGTTCAATGCCAAAAAATGTGTCATCATCCCCTTTGGGAAAAACATGGTTCTCATGAATTACCACATTGATGGTAGTCCACTAAACACAGAAGGTGTTATATGAGATCTGGGAACACAGGTTGACAGCAACTTCTCTTTTGATCACCACATTGCCACTGTGGTCAGAATGTCCTTCTATGTGGCACATCTCATTACTAATAGTTTTGCATCTACGAAGAAAGAGGTCTTCCTCTACTCTTCCCTCATTAGGCCAGTCATCGAGTACAATGCCCCATTTGGCATGTACCTCACTAGACACCTGCAACAACTGGAGAGGCCACAAAGGTACCTCACAAAGAGGATCCTAGGCCTTAAACACTTGTCCTATATGGACAGACTCAAAAGACTCCAACTATTCTCTGTCTCATATCGTCTACTTAGAGGTGATCTCCGCTTGACTTACAAAGCCGTGTCTGACCCAGGTCTGTTAGAAATGCTACATCTAAAGAAATCCCAATCCCTCCACACCACACACTCCAGAGACCTCAACCTCATTACCATAATCAACAGAATGTACTGGAGGGGCAGGTTAACAAACCAGAGTCTGCCCATGCTATGGAATAGACTTCCCATGCATGTCAAGCATAGCACCTCGCTGACCCTCTTCAAGAGAAATCTTGATGAGTGGATGAGAAATAGAAAATTCACCCAGAGGATAACTCCAGTGACTCTGCTCGACAGAGGCACTGGAAACTAAGGTCAGGTGGCACGATGCCAGGGTAATCCTATGGCTAGACTTGTAAAGGCCACAAGACCATTAGCCTAGTACACACCTATGTACCTAGGTAAACATGGTGTGAGGACATATTTGATGCTGTTTGCTTAGGGCTTGCAGATGTGACTCATAAGCAGTAGCGTACGAATAATTGATTGCTAACAAACCTGCTACTTTAATTTACACTTGGAGAAAGTGTGTCAGTAAAGAAATATGAGATTATCGTGACTTATGTAGAACAGAAAATAATGCCAGCACTTTACAAATGTACTGAAAGGCATCTACTGCTCACAAAATAAAGAGAAGAACACACTTTTATACATTTGTCATCAGTGTGACTTGATTCATTAGGTTATGTTTTGCAAATATCAGAGACATGCAGATATGAAATGTGAAATGACAAAGGATAACTTGATAACATCAATATATTGCGGCAGAAAAGTAGCATTGCAATATCAAAGTTTGAGTATATGTGCTCTTTCTGTGCCTCATAAAGTCCTCCCTGTATTACTATCAGCTTCGCAGTTTTTCATGTTAATATCATTTTATCAAGGTTCAAATCTCAAGTGGATGATGTCTTTGTGAAAATAGGGATACAATTTTTATTAGGAATATAACATTAAATACAGATTAGAAGTACAAATATGAATTTACAATGCACCTATGTTTAATGATGTCCACATAACACAAATATAATATGTGTAAATTATGTTAAGCATGACAATGATGATGTTTAATTTAAAATGCACTTGCATAGGGGTAATGTACATAATATTTATTTAAAATTAGTATGACTCATCTGAAATAATAATTATGTGTGTAGGACAGTATCCCAAGCATGTATCAATCAGGTTATATAACCACAAATACTGCCTTTTACACTGAACTCCAGTAACATGGGTAGTTACAGTTTTACACACACACATACACACACACACACACACACACACACACACACACACACACACACACACACACACACACACACACACACACACGCGCGCATCTTTTAAGTACATCACACACACACACATACACACACACACACACACACACACACACACACACACACAGACACACATACACACGCGCGCATGCACACACACGCACACACACACACACACACACACACACACACACACACACACACACACACACACACACACAGGTATCTTTTAAATGCATCACAGACACACAGACACACACACACACGCACATGCCCACACACACATGCACACGCACACGCGGGTATATTTTAAGTGCATCACACGCACACACATGCACACACGTGCACACACATGCACACACACACACACACACACACACACACACACACACACACACACACACACACACAGAGGCATTGTTTAAGTACATCACACACACACACACACACACACACACACACACACACACACACACACACACACACACACACACACGCACACACAGGCATCTTTTAAGTACATCACACACGCACACATATGCAGACACACACACACACACAAACACACACACAAACACACACATACACACATGCTTCGTTTAAGTACATCACACACACACACACACACACACACACACACACACACACACACACACACACACACACACACACACACACACACAGGCATCTTTTAAGTACATCTCCATTCACATTGAAATTTGTACACCTCGACTTACAGCTTAAAAAGTATGTTCTCCTGTGATGTTGACAGTTAATAAGCAACATTTATCATTTTAGCTTTCCTTTTTCTCATGGTTTTGAATCCTAGGTGGTATTAGTCATTCTTTGTAATGTGCATTTGCCAACAATCCCATTATGTTCCAGTTCATTATATTTTGCCTCTAAATACAATGATTATAACAAACATCATACAACATTTCATTATTTACCAGTGGAGTATGTGTAAATAGGGTGAGCATCACACGTGCCCAAGTCTCACCGGCATATTTCACACCTTTATTATTTTTTGGAAGTAAGTATTCCTAATGTCACTATCAAAGTCATTTTTGTACTTCAATTGCACAAGTGCAGCTTGAAAGACTATGTGTTATTGCACACAGGCTGGTACATGCAAGATCTGAATGGGTTACCATTTAGACATGTACTTCTAGGTGTCCTTCAGAAGACAGAGCAGGCAAAGGTGAGGATGGTGCTTAATTTAGAGTGCAAAGGTGGTGTGAAGAAGAGTCCAGAATCCTTGTGGCACTCCAAGCCAAGTGCTACAGCCATAAGCTTCTGCAAGTGGAATATAATGGATCTCAGAACTGTTTGGAATGGCTTGGCTAAGGCTGTCTCCAGTGCAACTGGCACTCCATGTATTGGGAAGCAATGTCATCACCCTTACAGTGACACGAAGAGGTGAAAGAAAGAACTCCTAAGCCATTAGGAGGCTAAATTTAGGACAGGAACACCTCTGAGTTGTGTAAGTATAATGACCCATCATCAGTCAATAATATGCAATTGGTTTGCCAGACAATACAGTTATTCTTTTTGCTTCCATTTTTTGTCTTTTTTTCTGTTCTGTTATGTTCTGTACATCTGCTGAACTGATTCCCAAGAACAGTGAGGTGCATCAGAAAAGATTGGCTTGCCTCAGAGACACATGGGGTAAGTATGCATCAGATATGAATGCAAACCAGATCAGGTATGATTTTAAACCGGGTCATACTTTTAAGGGCATTAGTCCATTTCAGCTGGAGTAAGCAAACATGTCTGCTCCAGCAGCTCTTGATTAGTGTATAAGTCAATGAGTCCATCAGCTTAGCTGTGTACGTGTGTAGGTTCGGTTATCTTTTATTCCAGTATAGCATTTATCAATTATTTATTGCTATATTAAATGACATTGAATATTCAATTTTTAAGTGGCTTTTTTATTTGGAATGCATATATCTTATATGCCAATCTCAAATAATAGTTTCCATAAAATTTATAATAGCACTGAAATTGATTTATTTGTGACACATTAATGCCTTCACATCATATCTGGATGTGGCAAAGGTGAATATAGCTATGTGTTGTATTTGTTTATGTACTGAAATTATAACGTGACACATGGCATTGGTATCATTTTCTATATTTTATTTTCCCCAACCCTACATCTATTTTTTTGGAGACTTTGCTGTTGCAACACAAATGACCCATCATCACAGGCAGTTAGACCAACCACTGGCATTCAACCCACCATACCTCCACAGGTGACAGCGGCAGTTCCACCACAAACAGCACAGACACCCCTTACATGTGGGTCACAACCTGTGAGCATTGAGTCCACAAACCCTCCCCCACATGCTCCATCTGTATCAGGTATCTCTACCCCAGCTGCTTGTGCAGTGGTACCCACCAGTAGTAGCACTAGATGTAGTGATTTTTTCACCCATCAGGAGTTGATAGGGCTGGTGTAGGACATCCTGGAGACGAACCTCAGTGCCTGAAATAGTAGAATACCAAAGATCCTGTGTCAATTTGCAAAACTGAAAAACTGAGCCAGGGGGCTGAGACAAGAGACAGTGACAACAGTTCTGAGGGTGAGCAATTAATTCTCACTGTGGTCAAATTGGATGTGGATGAACCTCCAATGTCCCATACCTATCAGATCTATATTACAAGGATGAACATCAGGTTGTAGAACACCTAAATGTCGAAAGTTAAACAGCGTAAGCTGAAAACCGTGAATGGCCACTTCTACAAATTTTTTTCACAGGGAAAAAAATTGCTTGGCCATTAATGTGAATTTGCCCTTTTTCCCAATGTAGAGTGATCTCAGAGTTGGTGTATTTAGTTAGGGGTGTGTGGGGGGCACAGATCCCCACATTGGGGGGTGATACCCCCCCCCCCACTTGATTAGGGTTGAAAGTTTGTTTTACTGTCTGCCGGCCTAGTAAGTTTTTTCCAAAATGCTCATACCTTCCTAGAAGGAAGTGCAGGGCATTAGGTATAATCATAGTATACTAGGTACATGTGTAAATACTGCTGCTTTACACACAAAAGGTGATAGGATAAGGTGTGTTGCATTTCTATGTATGTTCTGATGTCTATTAATTATAACACCTACATAACTATTATCGTGTATTGACTGAATTACTGACTGAGGTCATGCAAACACATAGAATTGCATAAGAAGTGCATCATGCCTCAGATAGATGGAGAGCATACCTCTCAATCTCATAGCACAAGAATTCTGGACAAAGCCTAAACTAATGGGGGGACAAAGGTCCATAAATTGTGATAAATTTTAAATATTACTCTTATAAACTTAGAAAGTTGCTAGAATAATAGATTCTGCATTAGTATGGATTTTTAATGGATATGAGTCTAAAACTCAATTGTATGTTATTATTTAGTGACTTCAGTCCTCAGTGATTTGCCAGAAAACCAGAAATTTTATGAGGAATGGCCAAAACTGCAAGGCAAAATCTGGACATTCTGTTAAAATCTGGACAGTTAATAGGTATGCTGGATAGTCACCAGATATGACGGATGTTTAAGTACCTGTGTCATTCATATAATGAGTACCTGTGTCATTCATATAATGAGTAATGTTCTGTCATTTTTATTATGACAATTGTGTAAAACAGGGCACGTAAAAATATAATAAAACATACATCTTCTCTGAACTGGATCAGAATCAGAACTGTTTCTATGCCTATACTCCTTGTTTGTATGACTCCTGGCATGGAGTACCATAGGCTACTTTTAATTCAAATTCTAATTTCAAAACCTTAAAATAATAATTACACATGTACTCATATCTTGTCATCAATCATGCAAATGAACTTGCCAGCAGTGCGCTTCAAGGAGCTATTTTTTTTTAAATAAAGAAATGTCTGTGGCTTGCATTACTTCTGTATGTTGCAATGGAGTATTGTACTCAAAATATGCAGATTTAACTGTGATGCTGTCTAACCTCTTCATTATGTAAAGGTATGCCTGCGCACAAAGACATTCAGACTTGCAAATGATGTACAATGGTGTGGGATCTTCTCATGCATACTTTCTCAGTGGAATGAAACAGTAATTTGTTATATGTTCGACCTGTTGGTTTGTGTTTATACTGAACATTGTCCAGGTATGACAAAACATTGCAAAAGATACAACGGATGAGTAATGTTTCCAGTCATGAATGTTTGGTTGTCAATCTGTGTTTCACAACTGTGATTATCAATCAAACTACTGCAGTGTACATGAATGTCAGGAGTGCCAGGTTATCTGAGCAGTATATAATTACTTGTGATCAGCACATTGTTGTTTTTTCTGTTTGTCTACACACATGTATTTTCAACCAAAGCTGTGCCGTGATGCACACTAGCTTCTCTGGAACACACTGATGTGGTAATCCTTACAAATGTGCATTATCACATATTTAAAGTCAGACTTCTACTGTCATACTTGTGACTGATACTGTGCTCTCTAGAGTATATAGAGAGGTAGGTGGTTCGAATCCAACAGTGGTGAATGTGTGTGTGTGAACGTGTGTGTGTATGTGTGTGTGTGTGTGTGTGTGTGTGTGTGTGTGTGTGTGTGTGTGTGTGTGTGTGTGTGTATATATATATATATATATAGACATATATATATATATATATATATATATATATATATATATATATATATATATATATATATATATACGCTGCTAGGCAAGACTGGATTCACCCACACATCTGATGTGTACAGTTCCACTCAAGAGAAATATTTAAACTGGGAGAGGGGGAGAGGGGTCCCCATCAAATTCTTCCACTTTTATTACTACCCCCTTTTCTGCAGCACACTGGTGAGGTCAGCCTTTCAAAAGTACACTTTGTCATTGTTGGAGTCAGAGTTCTCCTATGGCATTTGTGATTGATAATGTGTTCTCTAAGCTGCATAACTAGATAGGTAGATGGTTTGAATCCAACAGTGCTGAATGTTTGTGTGTGCGAGGGTGGCTCTAGGGTCAAGTAAGTATGGATTCAGTAACAGATCTCTTGTGTACACTTCAAGAAACACTTAAACTGGGTGAAGGCTTCTTCCTCACATTCTTCCAGTTTTATCACCAACATCTTGTCTGCAACACACTTAACCTTTCAAAGGTGCACCCTCTCACTGTTGGAGTCAAAGTATTCCTGTTGAACTTGGGGTTGATACTGTGTTCTCTATTTAGTGTAATTAGATAGGTAGTTTCCTCACATCCGACAGTGTTGAACTTGTATATGTGTCTCTAGTGTCAGATAAGTGTGGACTCAACAACACATCTGATGCGTTCAACTGGGAGAGGGCTCCCCCATTCTTTAACTTTTATCACCAGCATCTTGTCTGCAGCACACTGATGATGTCAGCCTTTGAAAAGTGCATTGAATCTAAACTGATCTCAGACCAAACAGACTCACTCTTGATTATCCTTTCAACAATAGTCATGTTTTCACTGCTTCAAATGGTTGCCCCATGATTGGTTAGTTGGTCCATACTACCTCTCACAATTGGGTGGTCCTCTTGGCCAATTATGTTCCCAGCTTTAATACTGGAAAAGCATCTGGAGACCAGTTCACTTACATGCTGAAAAAATAAATAGTGTTAAGTATAAACACAAATATGAACAAATATAAATGTGTCGTTACATTTCCTGTGTTCTCATTAGGCTATCTGTGTGTGACTCACTTATGAGGGAGAGATGAATCTTCAAAGCAATGAAGACATGCCCAGCCATGCCTATATCTGAGTGAAACAAGTGGTGTGGCTTAATCTGAATAATCTTTAGAATTTGCCCACCTCAGCCTTTTCGAAGAACATCACTGTCTCACTATCTCAAAATCCAGTTGGTTTCCAGTTCATAATAGGTTATTTCTCCTCTGAATTCAGCTTTCCTACCATATCTAACCACTCCAATGGCAATATGGACATGCTACAAAAACTGAAAATAAAATCTTGTAATTTGTTCTCCTCAGCCCTTCCAATGAACGTCACTGCCTTACTACATTAACATCAAACTGGCTTCCAGTTCATGCTAGGCTATCCCTCCTCCTCAGCACACTTACTTTTAACAGCCAGTGTCCATCTTAATATATGCTTCTTTCCACAAACACATCCTATTCTGTATGATGCTCCAATAACACTCTTCTAAATAGAACCCATTAGCTTTAACTATAGTCGGACACTCGTCTGTCAATCTTGCGCCTGCAGCCTGGAACTTGATTCCAGAAAGCATCAAGGTGGAAACTAGCTTCAAAGCTTCTAAAAACAACTCATAAGACACCTCTACAGTAGCTCACGGTACACTTGCTGTGATACCCTTGGATGTGCAATAATCTCCTCATGTAAACTTACTGCTAAAATCTGCTAACTATTCAAATACCTCTCTGTCAGCTTTCTCACCCTCTTCTCAACCATTTTTTTCTCTACTTTACACACTAAACCCTCCCATTACTTTCTTATTGTCAAACCATTGCTTTCCCCCTTCCTGTTGTTTCCAGCTTCACAACAGTGCGCCTTTCTCACAAACTTTTCATGATGTGAAGATCCGTGATTCAAGGATTCCTCAACATAGGATCATAGGAGGTTACTAGGCTATCATCACGGAGGTCATTTCAAGCCTAGCCGTTTCATCCCAATGTAATACCATAGAAATGTTGATTAATACCCAAGATTGCATTTAATAATGGCTGCCCATGTCCTGGAGGGAAGTGGAGCTATTCTCAGTATGAATTTATGGTGCCCCATCGACTCATTCAGGTTCCTCTTGAACAGTGTCATAGAGGTGCTCTGTTTCCCATGAATAGGTAGCCTATTCCAAAGACATGGCAGTCACTGGGAGATAAATCTCTCCCTCCAGTATGTCCTATTTAAGTCACATGCTAAATTTAGGTCCCTGGAATGTATAGCCCTAGTCCCGTTTGATTTATGGATATGCAGCAAGTTCATTAGGTTTGGGTCTGAGATTGCTCTGTAAGCCAGGCATAAGCCTCCCCTAAGAAGTCTATATGATACAGAGTATAGTGACAGGGACTTTAGTCAGTCTGTGTAAGGCACATGCTGGAGTCCCTTCATCATCTTTCTTAGAAACCTCTGAGGTCTCTCCAATTGCTGCAGATGCTTTGTACGGTACATGCAGAATGGAGCATTATACTCAATTATGAGACAGATTAGTGCTGAGTATAGAGGGGTTATAACCCCTTTTGCTTTTGAGGTGATGCCTCTACTAATCAAGTGTGCTACATAGAAAATCTTTCTTACTACAGTAGACGCATGGTGGTCAAAGTTAAGGTCGTAGTTAACTTGTGATCCCAGGTCCCTTACCACTTCGTGGGTACTTAGGGTATTATTGATTTGATAGTGTGAAGGGACATTTTTACATTCAGTTTGAGACCATGACTAAGACTCCAGTCACTGGTCTGTGTAAGACCTTCCTGGAGAATACTGACATCATTTGGGGATTCAGTAATTGCACCCAGTTTGTAGTCGTCTGAAAACTTGGTCAGCCACAGCCCCTTAGTTTTGACCTGAACTTCTGGGAAGTATATACCAAACAGTGAGGGGCCCAGAACTGACCCCTGTGGTACCGCACTGGTAAAATGTCTGCTAGTTGATATGCAGTCAGTCACTTTAATAGTGTGTGTCTGGTTTGTGAGCAATTTGACAACTCATCTTACAATGAAGCAGTTTACATTCGGTTTGCTACGCTTATTGGCAATGCCTGAGTGTGGGATTGTATTGAAAGGCTTTGACAAGTTGAGGTATGCCATCTGCACTGATTTGTCCTCATCAATGGCCCTGGTCACATTTTCAAAAAAATCCACTAGATTTAACAGGCAGGATCTGCCACTGATGAAGTCAAATTGGGTAAGATACAGGGTTTGGGGGTCACCTATGTCTTTATTTATGAGGTCCATAATGTTATGTTCCATGGCATTACATATGAGGCTGGTCAGACTTATGAGTCTGTAATTCCCTGGGTCTATTGCTAGGCCACCTTTGTGGAGTGAAATAACTGTTGCCGTTCTCCATTCCTTAGGAACAAAGCCTGTGGTTAGAATATGTTTGAAAAGGGTACTTAATGGTGATACTAGTTCATGTTTTAGTCTGTTTAGAAGACAGCCTGGGATACCGCCTGCTCCCATAGAGGCTGTGTTTTTTTGTCTTGAACAAATCTTTGATGACCGGTTCTTCAGCTGTATAGGGTAGGGGGGATTTGGGGGAAGGTTTGTGATAGGTTTGGAGGGGATAAGGGAGAGAAATGTTTGCCAAACCTATCCACTAGTAGGCTTGCTGTCTCTCTGGGGTCAGTGTGTGTGATACTGTCAGTCACTAGTTCTGTCAATGCTTGGGTCCTACCTTTAGGCTATGTATGTAGCTGTACAAGACCTTATGGTTATCATTGGCTGTGCTTGCTAAGTTTTTCTCAAAGAAGCCCTTAAAGGATTTGACAAGTTGTCTTATTTGTCAGTTGAGGCTGAGGAGGGTGCTTTTCCATTGTTGGAGTCTCGCCTTTGTTTTCTTGGACAGCAACTTTTTGCATTTATTGTAAAGTATGTTGATACTGAATGTCTACCATGGTGGCTTGTTTTCACTTGGGGCTCTGGCTTTGACTCTTTCTGGTACAGCTGAGCCTTTACACTGATGCAAGTGATTGTACAGGGCTTTAGTGTAAGCTTTGGTGTAGCTACCACTTCCAGCTGGGGGTGAGGCTTGGAATGCATTTATACCTTCACCTAGGAGGGTATAGTTTGCCTTGGTGAAAATTTTCAGTCTGATTTTGCTGTTTGTGAGTTTTAGTGTTAGTGTAAGCTTGAAGGTGACAGATATGTGATCAGTTTTAACTAATGAGGGTCCGACAGTTGCAGTAGTGCATCTCTTTGACATGTTAGTGAGGAGCAGATCTAGTAAGTTTGTTCCTCTTGTCGGGATATGAGCAATTTGTTTGAGGTAGTGAGTTAGGGCTACTGTAGGTTACCCAGTTGATGGTGAAATAACTGAAATCTCCCATAACCAGAGTGTTCAATAATATTTGGATTGTCTCCAGTTTGGTCAAGTATTTTTTATTTATTTATTTATTTTTATTTTACATTTGTTAACCGGGAGAGTCCGACTGGATACATGTCCATTTTCAGCGGAGGCCCGGGGAGAAAAGCTCCAAGTACATAACAGACATATGAACATTGTTAATGCAAAAAAAGGAAGATAGTTGAGTTCTAAATACAATATAAAGATACATCACATCTTGGGAAAAAAAAAAAGCAACAGCAGTAAGCTTAATGCACATCATGACCCATGGAGGGGGATCTATAACTGGCTATGACTTGAATGGGGGTCTTACCCACCGTAACCTGAACTTGGAGTAACTCCATAGAGTTGTCCAGTTTAACTAGATGGGAGGTGAATTTATCTCTAATATAGACAGAAACACCACCTCCTTTGGTTCTCACGTGTTTATTTCGTGGACTGAAGTTGTGGAAGGCATTGTAACCTTGCAAGGCCAGGGTACTTTCTGAGACCTTGAACCAGGTTTCTGTGACTGCGCAGACATCTACATCTTCCAGTGACAGAAGTGCTTCCACAGTGTGCAGATTTTGTTTTAAGCTTCTAGAGTTTCGCAGCATGACCCTTATTTTGTTCTGATTGGCAGATTTCATGTTGGTGTTTGTTTTCAAGACCTTGCCTAAAAAAGGCACTCTGTGGGAGGCAACAGCATTGCCAGCAGCCAAAAATCTAGAGGTGTGAGGTGCAAACCATCTCTGGAAAAGCAGCAAGGTTTGTCGACCATGGCTTTCCAGGCTGACAGGAACTGTATCCCCTTTGAATGACACCAAAAACTAAGCCAATTATTGAAATCAATCTTTTTTACTTATACTGTGGCAGGGTAGTATACTGCTCAAGGCTAGGAACATACCTGCTTGGGACACTTACTCAGAGAGCTCAATCATGTCTTTCTTCATATAGTCCAGTGAGGTATGTCTCAGGTCGTTCACTCCAACATGAACTGTGACAGAGTCATAATGGTACTTGTTGCTGAGAGACTTGAGTCCATGTGTGATATGACGAATCCTAGCATCAGACAGGCAGCTGACTGTGACTTTCTCCTTGTTCAACCTGGGGAGTAGGACATCCATGTGTCTCTCTACTGAGTCTCCAATAACCAGAAAATTATTTTTTTGATTGTTACACCTTACGGGCTTGGGAGGCCAGACACTGGTACTGCTATGTGTCATGGGTGCTACGGTAACTGTGTTAGTTGTAGCTATCTTGTGTTTTGGAGGTATGATGATTTTTGTGTTAGGTGCATACTATGTGTATGAGTAGTGGTATTATGTGCATGTGTAGTGGTGGATGGGTTGACAACCTCTTCCATGCTACTGTCTTGAGTGCAAGATACATTTCTCATATTCTGTACTAGCGTGAGTAATCAGCACAGAGTTGTCAGTGTACATGAGGCAATAACTACACTGCCTCAAGAGACCCAAGTCAACAAGGTTGGCAGGAGAAACAAGGCTGGTCCAACTGTCCATAATGTTAGGTTGAAGACTGTTATCATCAAGGGGGTCTTTTCAGGATTGATCAAGGAGGAGCTCAGTGGATGGATATTTCTGTCTATTTTTTTTTTGTTTGCTTGTTTTGGTAGTTTAATAGGTTTCAATCACTAGCAGTATTTCTTAGATCAGGAAAGTACTAAGGATGAGAGCTACACTAATGTGCTGCAGCTGTATCTAAGGTAAAAACTGTTGAATTAATCTGTCCGACTATGACACACAATTGTGAAGCAGCGTGCAGCGCTGTGCAACTCACAAACAAGCAGAAACCTGCTCAAATGCAGGGCTTAAATGACAGAAGCTAAAATCTTGAAAAAAACTTTAAAAAGGTTCAAAAGGACCAATGAGGATGCTTACTACAAGCCCTAGATTAACCACCCTTCACTAGAAAGGTTCCAATCAGCACAATCCTCTCACTAGAGTGCAGAAAGGTCCCTTCCAATCCAAGATGGCCTGAAAAATGTGCTCAGAACAAACAGCCATATATCACCACATTCACTTTCACCTTAAAACCTGTGCCCACATCCTATATAAAATGGGTTCATATTATAAGCAGGAAAACTGAATTGCACAAACATGTACTGAGTGACACAAAAAGGGCAAAAGCCCAAATATCGAATCCCAAACACGACAAAACCAACAAACAAATACTGTCACTAACTGTTGTATGCAGGGGGGGAAAGCCCCCCCTGCACCCCCCACACCCACCCTACTTAAATATACCAACTCCGAGATTGCACTCCATTGAAGCAAACGGAAGAATTCCCTATGGCGGTATCTGTTCATACCTTCGATATTGTGAAATTTCCCTCTTTACGTGTCACTCAATAAGTGTCCGTGCAATTCAGTTTTCATGCTTATAATATGAACCCTATAAAATTACTGCTAAACAAACTTAAACCGTGCTCTTCTTCGGCTGATGACCTTCCAAGAGAGTGTCTACAAATAGCAGCCAATAGCATTGCCTATCCTGTCTCAATCCATATAAATAGGTCAGTCAAAGAATCCAACGTTCCCTGTCTCGCAAAAAAGTCAAACATTATCCCTCTGCACAAAGGAGGAAATTCAGCAAACATTAATAACTTTAGACCTATAGCAATCTTAGGTCTCCTCATGAAAATACTTGAAAAATGTATTCAAAAACAATTGCTAGACTATTTCCTGCAGGAATAACTCCTATCCCCTACACAACATGACTTCCATCTTTCCCATAGTACTGCCCTTCTAACATATATAGATACTGTCAATAAAGCTGGAGATAATGACAAACTAATGTTTCCCTTATTTCTAGACTTGTCTAAAGCCTTCACCACAGTTGTCTCAGAAAAAAATCTACTTCAAATGTCCTCACTAGATCTCTCTCAGTCCACCTTTCTGTGGTTCAAAAGTTACCTGTCCAATAGGTATCAGTCATTAAAGTGGCACTCCATGCTCTTTATTTACTTCCCAGTCACTACTAGTGTACCACAAGGCTCTATCCTTAGTCCCCTCCTCTTTAACATTTTCACCAACACCATCTATACTACCACACAACAGGCCACCCTAATACAATTTGCACATCTGACAACATGGCAGACCTCCAAAATATTATTCAGGAAGCTTTAACAGCTAATGAAACATGCCTTTGTAACTCACAATGTATGCTCAACCCAAAAAACACCAAACTACTACTTTTCTCCCCAAATCCCTCTCTTGTGAAAAAAAACAAACAAAATTTAAAGTCCTTTCCCTTGATAATACAACCACTGAAGTCACTTCTCATAGCAAACTATTAGAGTTGATATTGGATGATAATCTTACAGTTGACCTTCATATACAAAATTGCAGGTGCAAATCTCATCAAAAACTAGGGATGCTTTACAGAGCCAAAAACTTTCTCACCAACACAACTAAAACTCCACTTGCCACTACTTATCTCGTCCCCCACTCCACTCTTCTTTATAGTGCTCCTATCCTTACTAACCTCCAGGCTTCACAAAAATTGAAACTTGAACAATGCTATAACAAAGTAATTTGCAGCACATACCTCTCTCTGAAGCCACCGCTGTATAACACTTGAAAGCCTTAAATGGTTAGAAATGCCACATCAACTAACATATATATCATTTCTTACCACCTATAAAATTATCCAGCATCCATCTGCCTGTTCAGCACTAAAAACATTCTACATAACTATGCTTTCAGTCGGTCATTGTGATCCAGTGACCAAAAACACCTGCCGTTATACAACCCTAGCAAATCTGCTAGGCACTGTTTGTACTCATATGGAACTCCTTAACTGTATCCATTAGGTCTATACCCTCCCTCCCAACGTTCAAAATCACTCTGAAAGACTTCCTAGCTAAACTTTGATTTTGCTCTTGCTCAAAACCAGGATAAAACCATATCCCTAAATGGGAACAAGTACCTTTTCCTTCTTTATACCTTCTTACTCGCCCTTCTTCACTTATTTCCTTAATGCTATCTGGTTTTCCTCCCTGACTTTCTTTCTAAACATACCATAAACCTGTTTTTCCTTCACTTCATATTGCAATTCCTATTTGTATTACACTAACTTACCTTTAATTTCTCTACAAACTGACTAAAATTTCTCTAAATATTAAATCTTCAGTGGTGCAGCGGTAGCGTCGTTGCCTCACAGCAAGAGGTTCTCCCGTTCGATTCTCAGCTAGTGTGCGGGGAGTGCCTTCTGTGTGGAGTCTGCATGTCCTCCTCATGGGTTGAGTGGCATTCTGAAAGACATGCGTGAATGGGTGTGCCTTCATTGAAAGTTGGACGTCTAGATGGCAACTCGGCACCATGAAAATCTACTGCCAATAATTAGCGGACCGGAGTTCTGCTGTGGTGACCCCTAACCGTGAAAAGCCGAAAGACAACAATAACATTAAATAAATGTCATATACCTTACATCAATTCTTAAACAATGTTTTTATATTGCTTAATTTGTTATAATAATTATTTAAACTGCAGATTTTTTGTCTTATTTTTGAAGAATGTAATTTTTTTTGTTCTTAAAATGTTTTGTAATAATTTGGTGCTTTTCTCCCTGGGCCTATGCTAAAAATGAGCTTCTAAGCAGTCAAACTTTCCTGGGTAATCAAATGTCAGTAAATAAATACATTCATACATACATACATACATACATAAATTTAATGTCTCCCTATAATTGCAGCTGACTTTACATCAGGTCCTCACTCTCTGATAAAACTCCATGTAGTAAAGTCCCAATATTAGCTACTCCATTCACTGTTTAACTTCTTACCCTCTTCACACATAAAAATACAACTCATTTTTTATCTGGAATGTTAAAGATTTAAAAAGAAATGTAATTTTCATGATTTTTAATGTTTGTATAACTCTCTATATATGGCTATGCAAAACTGTTTTCATGTACTAAATTTCCTTATAAGTTTCTGTATTACAGTCTGTGTAATGCCTTCAAGGCTTAGGTCATGCCTGGAAAGACCAGTGTACTTACCCACTTAACAAATGTACAAATTAAATAAATGAAATACATTATAGAAAAATATTTTATCTAGGAGCAGGGTTTAGCTACCTTATCTAGGTTCCACAAGGTGCACCTGTGTGAAAGTCTTCATTGAGAATATTGTCATTGTGCAGTGAAAGCAAATTTAACTTGAAGAGCCTTGCTGTGTATTACTTTTAACTAATCAAATACTTGCCTGCCTTGTGCTTTAAAGTGGCTTTGACATTCCTGCAAAAGAGTAGTCCTTGCCCTCTATGGACCAATTGCCAAGATGGCCACTGCCCTTTCTCTTGACCCATAGATGATACTGTATATGTCAGCTACTTTGTCTCCTGAGATTCTTGGTGTCTGCATTCAGTGCATGAAAGAAAACCTGCTTTACTTTATGTCTTCTTGTTAACTGCTCTGTACCAGCTATAAACTGATTGAGCTTGGTAATAATTGACATGTGGGTGAAAAGCCAGTTACCCCACCATTATCTTTCCCACATACACCTATCATTTGTAAGACTCGTACCCCCATACCTTTTCAAGCAACTTTACTACCATCAAATAAACACTGCTGTTTCAATTCTCCTCCTCCACACTTCCAACAAACATTTAGCATAATTTCCAACTGCCATTCTCCCTCCCATACTGCTTTGCATTATATCCTTTCCTACTCAGATCCCACCTCTCATTAATTTCCTAAGCAAAACTCCCTCTTCCTTTCATCCCTGCAATTCATTCTCATATACTACTATAAGGTTAGTATTTATCCCTCATTTCTTACTCTGTATCTCTCATCCTTCCCCTTTCTGTCTGTACTGCTTGCTTTCCTCTACTCTCAATCTCCCTTCATTCATATAAAATCAGTATTTTTTCTTTGCTCTTCCTTACCATACTTATTCTGCACTGTTAATAGACTTCTCAGTATATAAATTCATCCTCATTCATATCAATATTTACCTAGACATACCTATCAGTCCTACTTATTAATTCCTATACCTACCTATCAATCTTACCTATCATCTTACTCTACTGCATTCCTCCCATTAATCTCTACTACCTGTAACTGGAACCCTCCACACTCTTCCCACCACACACTATCACCTGTCCATACATCATTCTAAATCCCATATGCGCCACTACTTCATCTTGTCTCACAAATATTTCTCACGGCACTCATACTTTCAAAAGTCTCTCTCTCTCACAGTTACTGACCTGCACCTACCATACAATACTTAAACCAGAATGGCACAACATACTTCTCTAATATCTTCTCTGGCCTACTCTTCAATAGCCACATAGCTAACTGGACAATAATACTGGGAAGGGATATGCATTCCAATCCTAGACCCATTCATGCAACTCCAGACCCCACTAAACCAGCTCCCACACATGCTGAAGCAGCAACAGGCTAATTCTCCAGCCACCTAGGACTTAAAATACAACACAGTAGCCTAAGAAGTCTCTATAAAAAAATGACAGAAGTTCATGTCAGTATAGCCCAGTACTCCTATGATTTCTTCTTAGCCACAGAATTTGGTTAAAACCAATTACCTAAGATACAGAAATACTCCCACTAGGTTATAGTATACTCAGACTAGATAGAACCAACAAAAAAATAGATGAAGTTGCTATTTTCTACAGAAGTGTTTTAGATCTCTCCACTTAGCATGATATTATACCCACCTTCCGCAATGCTAAACTTCTCATCTCACCCATCAAAGTGAGTACTCACAACTCTCTAGCCATCATCGGTCTATACACACAACCTGGTAATAACATTCACATCCTGGAAAAAATTATGTCCTCAGTCACGGCCAAAATAAGACTAGAAACCATCTTGCTAGGAGATGGTAACAAAGGCTGGCAAAAGATAGCTCTAGAAAACCCAACAGATTCAATTCAGCTATATGGATTCTCTCAATTGAGCAAAACTCCAGATATAATTAAGAAGGCTGTATCTAAAGAATCCATCCTAGATTGAATTCTAACACCCACCCCAAACAGTGTTGCCACAAGTGGCACCCCAGCCAATAGCTAAAGTGACCACCAGCTAAGCTACATTATCTGACACCCTCAAATAGGGCTTCAAGATTCATCACTATTACACAGTCAGAAACCTCAGTAACCTCAATAGAAAAATGTTTTATTCCAGCCTGCTCCAGAACAGGGTTCCACTTAAAACTCTTCTACTTGATGAAGAATTAGACACATATAATGCAATCTTTATAAATATGCTGGCAGAGCAAGCACCATTAAGAATGAAAAGAGCTAAAATAAACCATCCCCTTGGTTTAAAAAAAACAAAACAACTAATGCAACTTAAAGATACAGCCTGGAAGTCGTGGTGACAAACCAAGTCTCAAACATTCCTGCAACATTATAGGGGGTTAAGGAACCATAGCAAATAATGCACAAAGCAGGACAAAAAATCTTTTTATAGCAAGACCAAAAATTCATCATCAAACAATCCAACAAAATTCTGGAAATCAATAAATACATTGCTCAGTCCTAGAAAATCAACCCAAACCAGCCCATCCCCAACCAATAACTCCCAAAGCATTGCTTTTCAGTTTAATTCACAGTTCATAAATATATTAACCTCCCTCCTGCAAAACAAAACCACTAGCAATCCAGCCATTCCACTCCAATCATTGAAGCCACAATAGACTGTCTCACTCACTGTCTTACTCACTCTAGTGTCATCATCTACAATTAAAAAAAAACTAATCTCTCTTAAGATAACAACCACTGCCCTTGTCCAGCTTCCATATAAATACTTCAAACTTGCTGAAAATAGCTTCACACATTATGTCTTGATTCTAATAAACTTTTCTATCTAAAAAAAAAAAAAATATGGCTCCACGTTATGGAAAAAAAAATCTATATAATATCCTTCCGTAAAGGCGGCTCATCAAACTATAGACCATTCGCCATTCTCTCACTCCTATAAATCTTGGAAAGACATATTCATCTAAACTTACTTCATATATTTACCTCCTCTTTCCCTCACAGCATAGCTTCAGACCCAATGACATTACAACCACTGCACTTCCAAGATTCACAGAAATAACAGCTCACAACAGAATTTAAATCATTTAACCTCTGCCCTACTTCTTGATCTATCCAAAGCATTCAACACAGTCCATTATCAAATTCTCCTAAATAAACTTTCTTCCTATGGGCTATCACCCTCCTCAATTAACAGGTTTCTCAGTTACCTCACTAATAGGTGACAAGTAGTGAAGTGGCAAGCTGATTTCTCCTCTTTCCTTCCTATATCCCTTGGAGCCTCACAAGGTTCCATCAAAGCTCTCAGTCTCTTAGCACAAAATATTTGGACAACAACAAAAATAATGGAAAACAAAGCCCTATAAAAAGGAACAAAATTTTAATATTGCTCTTAGAAACTTAGAAAGTTGCTAGAATAAAAGGCCTTGTGTTACCATGCATTTTCGGAAGGATATGAAGTCAGAATCTCAAATGCCTGTCATTGTTTAGTGAATTCAGTCCTTACTGATTTGCCACAAAAATCCAGAAAAACACAAATTGTATGACGATCAAACCCAAAATATAAAGCAAAAATCTGGACATTTTGTGAAAATCTGGACAGTTGAGAGGTAAGAATTCCATCATAGGTCCACTACTGTTTAACAATTATAAACAGCCTAAACTTTGATGCTAAAGAGTCCACTACAGTACAATGCTCCAATGACTCCACTCTAATATGTGCCACTAGTACACTCTCCTACACTCCAAGCACTCACCTAGAAATCTTTCTCTTCCATAGAAGCTTGGCTCAACAACTCACAACTCCTAGTGAATCTAAAAGCAAAACTAAACTACTACTGTGCACCCACACCTTTCTCTCTTTTTCTCACTCCTTCTCCAAAAAATACCTTTAATATACTGTCGTATGGCAAGACCAATATAGAACTGGTATCCCACTTCAAACTACTAAGTGTGATTATAGATGACCACCTGAATTTTGATCTTCACCTTCAGTAAAGCATAAAGATGACATACCAAAAAGCTAGACTACCTATGTAGAGCAAAACAATGCTTTAGTGATTCTGCCACTTCTTTTCTACTCCCCACCCTATTATCTGCCTCTCCTATCCTATCCAACCTCAACTTCTCTCCATCAGCCAAACTAGAACAATTCTACAATAAAGCAGCCAAATTTGTAACCAACCAAAAATACAGATTATGTCAGATTATGTCACTGCTTCTGTCTAAATCAACTAAACTGTCTTGAAATAAATTGTGAGAGCCCTCCTCTGGACCAGTAATCAATGACCCTCAGTCCTCACCACTCACACTGGTGGGGAACATTTACCTAGAAAAAAATGGACATAAGCAGTATTTTCAGATGCAGTTCTCTGCACCAAGCACAATTTCCCTTAAGAGCAGACAGGGAGCCCACTCTGTCCTGGGGCTGGGTTTTCCTCTCCAGGCCCCAAATAACACTCCACATTTTTCCCTGCAGAAACCAGTGCTTTGTGCCCCTGTTTCAAGTAGCTGACACACATACTGTTTGAGATTTGATTTTCACACAAACACACACACACACACACACACACACATACACACACACACACACACACACACACACACACACACACACACACACACACACACACACACACACACACACACACACACACACCTGGGAAAAGCTGGGACAGATTTACCAACTATGCCCTCTCTGCCCAGACTACAAGGTAGAGTCACTATCACCAGCCAGCTACTTTAAGGCTTTTACAAGGGTACCCACTTACTCTTAGTAAAATTAATACTTATACAAATTGTGATGTTTTCACGTGACAAGACTTTCAGGAGCATGAAGCCAACAGTGCCACCAAATAAATACAATTACTCTCAAAGGTTAAACTATATTCTAACATACCAGCCACAATGACAGGCATAGATATATTTAATAATAATAAATAATAAAATAGAAAACATGAAAATACTGAATATCTATTTACAATGAACACCAGAGTTTCAATTCACAGAAAATATAAAAACAACACAGCTGGAAAGACTCAGACAGATACATAAAAACAATATTTAACTAATCTCAAATAACTGACTGAAGAATTACCATTCCCTGGTTACTTAATAAAGCAAGGCACGATGAAGTGGGTGACTGTCGTGTGTCAGTTTCAGTTACAGAGTAGTGACCATCACTACCACATCTCTCAGTAATATCTAAAATAATTTCAGTGTTGGCTATAAAATGACATCACATCTGGCCACCTGATTTTGTGGTTCCCACACTACCTCCTGACTAGAAGTTGAAAAAGAATCTAGCACAGATGTGTCACAATACACACCTACAGATTTGCTAAAGCATCTGGAGACTGTAAAACAATTCCAGTACTTTCAGCCTTCTTGTAGAGACTAAGCAGCCATTCTCTGGCACAATGGGGTAGCAATTAGTTCACCACTACCGACAATAAGAGCAGAATCCCAAACCAGACATTGCATTTGTGGCTGCATTCCAGCTTCTGAGATAGAATCTTTATGGCCTAAACCAAGTCATTTAATTTCAATCTATTTTTCTTAAGGTAAGATGGGCTGAGCTTAACCCCTTCCCTTCCAGCATTGTCTGTTAAAATATATACATTTCAGCAGTTACCACAGTGCAAACTGACATCCATGTATATTTCTTTTCTGTCTAGCAGGACCCACTGTTGATACATTTTTAATACAAGCAGCTTTATAAATATATTTCTAACACAAGCATCTGTACAAATCAGTTTGATATAGAAATGACTTAAAATTCTTTACAAAACTCCAGCTAGCTATGCTGGCATATATTACACATGCACTGCCCTACTCCCTCTGGCATAGCTGTCACTACCGCACATTGTCACATCTCTCCCCTCTTTGAAGACTCAAGCTCATTTTTAAAGTGACCCTGGAGAAACATTGCTTGACAAGAATGAGCCTGTCTGGGAACAGATTAATCCACACCCTGTCTTGAGATCCCATCTTCATTGGTATTGCTGTCCTCACTACAGTGCTGCCCCAGGTGGGTGCCCCAGGTTTGTAAGTGAACATGTCATGAAACTCATGTGACACTGGATGGATTTCTCAAAACTGGATAAGGGATAGGTGCTGGGACATTGCTACGCCTTCCACTGAGGTGTCAGTCCGAGCCTCACTGAGGAGATCAGTCACCACATCCCCCTCAGACTCCTCCTGCCACCCATTGCAAACACTTAGCACAAGGGCCTTCCTATCATGGTAAGGCTTCATCATGTAAACATAGTACAGTTAGTGCCCCTGCCATCTGCCTAGATGTTCTACAATGTGGTTTACATCACTGACTTTCTTTATCACTTTGAAGGGTCCTTCCTAAGCTGCTCGCAGCTTATTGTGTCTGACAGGAATGAGCACCATAATTTGCTGTCCCACAGCATACTCTCTGTCTCGATT
>NC_056745.1:371224931-371282431 GCF_019279795.1 Protopterus annectens
GCAGCTTTACAAATACATTTTGACACAAGCATATGTACAAATCAGTTTGATATGCAAATAAAAATTCTTTACAAAACTCCAGGTAGCTATGCTAGCATATGTTACACATGCACTGTCCTACTCCCTCTGGCATATCTGTAACAACCTCACATCATCAAATAAATAATTCTCTATTGTATTCACAATTAATTACAGTCTCTAAACTACTGCATAAACTTGAAAACTTCCCATCCCTTCACTCCATCATTCAGCCTTACACTACTAAGAGACCTCTTGGCTCCATTGACAAATCATTGCTCTCCATAACTAAACCTAATGAGAATACTCCCTGTATTCACACTGCATTGCTAACAGCTGGAATACCATCCCACCCAATTTAAGAACAGTTTGCTCCTAAAAGATTTTAGGTGCCAGCTGAAGCAACACCTGATAGATAAATGCTTCTGCACCTGCATCACCTCTGGTTAAACAGGTATTAATATAGCTACAGGAATTCATGCCATATCTCCCTACTGCATAAAACTTAATGTATGCTTATCATAGCTATACCCTCCTCTGTCATCTCATCTAATCTCCTTTGTCTTCCTTGTCCTCCTCCTTCTTTTTCTTTGGGCTGTTCTAACTCTTCATCTTATCTAAATTATTTCAGTGCTGGCTATAGAATGACATCACATCTGGTCACCTGAGTCTGGTTCCCACACTATCCTATGACTAGAAGCTGAACCAGAAACTTGCACATATTTTTCACAATACGCATACATAGAACTTTGCTAGGATGTGTTACAGCATCTGGAAGCTATAAAACAATTTTAACACTTTCACTCTTCCCACAGAGCTACTAAGCCAGACTTCTCACACACATTTTGTCTCTGGCTGCAGTCAGAACTGTGATATGCAATCTTTATGGCCTAAACCAGGTAATTTAATTTCATATTATTTTTCAAAGTTTGTTGGACTGAGATTAACCTCTTCTCTTCCAGTATCATCCGTTACAATATACTTATTTCAACAGTTACAATACAGTCTGGTGTACAGGTGTATTTCTTTTCTGCCCAACAGGATCCATTGTTGGTAGATTTTTTTAACCCAAGCAACTTTATGAATTCATTTTCAACACAAGCAACTGTACAAATCAGTTTGATACACAAATGACATATAATTCTTTACAAACTCCAGCTAGCTATGCTGGCATATTTTCCGCATGCACTACCCTACTCCCTCTGGCAGATTGTCACAGACACAATGCCTTCCTGATCACCCCACACATTATAACATGTGCCCACAAGCAAACACTGCATCTATTTCTGATGGTATGTAATCAGTTTGAAAGTGGGATTAAAAAAGAACAACTAAAATGCCTAATAAAACAAGAAAAAGGCCAAAGCCATAGCAGATTTTATAGGTAATATACATTGTTTAAAGGAAAACTGCACCTCAAAACTAAATCAAATAGGTGTTTTATTGTACATTGATATGTGCAATAGCAATTGAATCGGTATCACTCTAAGTGGTAAATATGTCTTCCTTACACCCTGATCTGTCTTCAGACTACACAATATTAATTGACACTCCATTGCATTCAAAGAAGGCTTCAGACTGTGTATCACTAAGACCAAGACAAAACTAATGACATCTCTGTCTTGCACAATCCTTCTGCACTTATACTGCATATGTATGTTATGATATATGATATTAATTCCAGGCAGGGTACCTTTCACTGATATGCACATTTCATAACTGCAGTTCAGTATTTCTGCCTCCACCCTGATTCACCTTACTAAGTTGAATAGCCATCATTTCAGTTTTTGAACTTTTATACCTCATACAGTTCAGTTTTGGAACTTTTATACCTCATACTGTCAGGTGCAGGTCCATAAAAGCATAGTGAGTATCCCAATACAAAATAATTCACCATATAAAATCTTGAATTGCATGATTACAGTGACTGGTTACATGAACTACTGGACAAAATATTTAAAAACTGTTAGGTGCAGTAAACTATGAGAAAAAATTACCTTATAGAGGCATGATGTTATTTTGTGATTCAGAATACACATTGTGATTGCATAACCAATTGACTGACAAACAATAAGCTACAATTTTCTCTTGGTAAAGATAGGAGGACAGCATGATATAATGCAATGAGATTTCCACTAAATCTCCTTCAACTATCATATAACAGCATGCCGGAGAAGATGTTCCTTAATTCCTGCATTGGAGAGTAGCTATTATAATGGGGTGTTCACCGTATCAAGTAGAAGAGGTTGCCAGGAACCGTTGTTTAAGAAACAAATGCAAAATTAGTACAGAAAAATATGTAGCAATGAATCTCATGCAAACCAGATGACATCCTCATAAAAATATTCATATACAGAGGCAGATAATTGAGATCCAGTGTAACAATGACCAAATCATATCCAAAATGAAAATAGTTTGAAAGAAAGTTAAGAAAATGAGCCTGCTTTCTAAAGTTTTTGGAGGTTTTGTGCATTAAATGGTGACACAAACAAATGATAAGAGCTACTTTCCGATGATACATGACAGTGTTAGGTCATGTCATATCAGAGAGGTTGACAAAGAGGATGATGGTGGGATCTCTGATTATAACCAAGTTCTTATGGTTTTAAGATAAGGATTTCAGGACATTCACTTTGAGAGTGGTGGAAAATAAAGCTGAAGAGGTGAATGTTAACATCCACATTAATGCATTACAAACTCAGTTAAGATCAGAGAAACATGATCATAATTCTTTGTAGTGCATGGAGCTTTATTTGATCCATGTAGTGCCAATTACATAAAAACACAGCCATATAAACACTTGTACAGCTCTTAAAGCTGTATACCAGGGTTGCCTCACAGAAAATGTCAGAAATGAAGTTAGTTCCCTTTTAATGAGCAAGCATACTTTTTCTGAAAGTGAAGTGTATAACAACATTTAAAGCTGTGAAAATACTTTGGACGTTGTTCTTTTGCGATTGTTTTTGTGCTGTACTGCAAAACTTTTATTAGCAGTGCTCAAAAGATAGTTAACAAAACTTTTTCATATTAGAAAGGAGCTTAACAAGTTTTTTCCCCAAATTCAGAATGGATGGCTTTCCATACATTCAAATAACTTGTATGTGTGTGTATACACACACACACACACACACACACACACACATATATATATATATATATATATATATATATATATATATATATATATATATATATGAATGTGTGTGTGTGCATGTGTATATTTTGCTGTCCCCACTCTACCTTACTTATGTCTGCTAACCCTAACAATCTCCATGCCATTAACCCTACATATTATCTTATGAAAAACCCTTCCCCTAACAGTACCACTATACAACACACAGACACACTTCCCATCTTCCCATGCACTAGAACACAAACACAACACTAACTATTTCCCCATATCTAACTCTTACTCTAACCCTAAACCTACAAACACTTTCACTCTGATCCCGTGTCAAAACTTTCAGTATATCCAAAAGTTCCACCATTAACATTCATAACAACAATTTACCTTAACCCAAAGCATATTTCATACATACCACACATACACGCTTAAATATTACTATATTCAGGAAATTCTACAGTCAACTAAAACAATTATTAGTTTTAAAAAGACAGAAAAAAAAACTATATTGACCAAATTAATCTTCAACAGCATAAACTGCAATCATATAGATGGATGGCTGGATAGATAGATAGATAGATAGATAGATAGATAGATAGATAGATAGATAGATAGATAGACAGCTAGATAGGTAGATATAGATGGATGGATAGACAGACAGACAGATAAATAGACAGCTGGATAGTTGGATAGATAGGTAGCTAGATGGATATATATAGAGAGATGGACAGATAGGTAGATAAATAGATTGACTGATAGACAAAGTCTGATAAAAAAAAAAAAAATATATATATATATATATATATATATATATATATATATATAATATAAAAATATAATATAAAATAAAAATACAATATAATAAAATAAACTAAATAATAATTATTATGTATTAATTAATTGATAATAATAAATAAAAATAATAAAATAAAATATGATAAAATATATAATATAAAATAATATAAAAATATAAAAAAAGATAGAGTACTGTCTGATTTACACCTAGGATTAAGTGGGCATGGCATCATGGGAGATCATACCCATTCTGCCTCCCATCCCAGTGTATCCCTCCATTTTTGGCCATGTCCTCCCACACTGTTGTATTTCCTTTGTTGGTTTGATATATCTAAATCCACTGCTCCCCCTCCCTTAGTATTTTAACACCTCCACTGTCACTCTTACCTCTATTTGTTTGCCCCTGCTGCCTGCCTTCAACATCTTACCATACTTCCCACTTGGAAAAAAATATGTGCACCTGTTTTACATACATGCATACGCTTACACACGCATGCACACAGACACAAAAAAATTACCCTTCCCCATCACATTATTTCCTTACCTGTTCCTCTTGCATGCTTACTTTGCTACCTCCCTTTTCTCTAATGTCCTATATTCCAATTTGCATCCCCTTATTCTGATGAAAAAGTAGAATAAACAGTGAATACCCTCTTAAAAGTAAAATGTTTCTCTTGAGTTATCATTTTTTAGCATATGAACATGCTCTGAAGTACCCACATCCTCAATGCTTGATTAACATCTTATAAAAAAATATGGACACTGTAAAGTGACATTATGGTAACAGTAAATGATAATTATTTACTGAAAAACAATAGGCTTTTCTATTCTGCAGAGATAATTTCTTGAAATGACAAAAGGATCTCATTTTGGTTTATCATATTTTTAATTACAGCTATCTGCAATTGAGAGACACACTCATTTTACAAAAAAGAGTTTTTTTGTCCCTACTATAGGGCTGAGATTTTAAAAGTGCTGATTGACTTGGAATTATGTACATAAATTTGAATTTGGCTTTAGCGTTCGATATTTCTGCTAGCAATTAATATAATAACAACCACGGTATTAGAAAGAGTTGTTATATTCTAGCGCAAAATGCTTTTATTCAGATTTTTGAACAATTATGTGAAAAATGACTTTAAAAAAATTGTGCACAATTGAAAGGAATAAAGATAGAAGATTTTATAATTTGACTAGAAGTGATCATAACATCTTAATTGAAGTTTCTCATAATAAATCCTTTATAATAATGAAACATGACAAAGTGGTAGGGTTAGTGATTATGGACCCAATTGATTACTTGATCAGGATGACTGGATTCCAAGAAAATGGTAAGTTTCGTTTTTTTTAACATCTTTATTGAATTATCACTAGTGACATAGGCAAATTTACATTTATATAAAAGTAATCTAACCAATATTAACAAGTTCACATTTAAAAGCATTACAATTGACATCTGCTGTTATATGTCATATAATCTAAGCAATGTTACATAAATTATTAATCTCCTGCCTTCTCTTTAACCTCATTCCTCGTCTAAAACATTTTTTCTCCATGCATTGTTCCCACAATTTCCATTTTTCAATGTAGTTTTCTCCTACTTGTTTCTAAACATCCCACTTCCTGTTCTTTTATCCCATTACAAAAGTCACTGTTTCATGTATAATTGGTTTATACTTTTATTTTCTAATAATTGCTTTTTTGGCAGCCACCAGAATTAAACTTAATAAGGCCTCAGTACAGTATGTATAGACAATTCATATCCTGTATCCCAACTCAAAAAATAATTTCCTTAGTTACACTCATTTGCTCACCAGAATTCCTGACAGGGTACTCTATAGGGAATTTTAAAGTCTGTCAACTCATTGCATTCCCAAAACATCTCTTCCCAGTTATCTCTTTCTTTCCCATCACACATCCAGTGTTTGCCATCTACTTGAGGAAACATTTTTTGGAGTCTGCTTGGGGTATGGTTTCCCATAATGAAATTCATGTCACATATGCCAAAATAACATTTATTTTTTAAATGATTTGCTCATGTAACAAGTAATTGATAAGAACTCATTTATTGTTTTTATTTGTTGAACACTGAGTCATTCCTACAATTGCTGGAATTCTGAAAGTCCATAAAAACATGAACCCCCCCACCCCCCACCCCCCACACACACACAATTTGATTTTAAGACCAGCTGTCTCAGCATCAGGTTCTATCACAGAGCCTTTGGTAGTGTTTGTTGAAAGAAAATTTAAAATATTTTAGTCATTATCCACACATTTTAAATGATTGTGTCACTTTCTTTAAAATATTTTTAGTATAAAGTTGTCCATATATTTAATATTGGCATACATTAAAGGCTTATATTCTGTAATACCAGATAATGTAGACATAGAGTGGTTTATGAATATTGTTAATATGTACAATCTATTAAATAATTATGACATCAGATTTAGTGAGATTTTCATGGAACTTACATTAATATTTTTTTAAAGAAATGGTTTATTCATTTAACATATTTACAACACACACAGAAAAAGAAAGAAATTCAGTATTGCATATTGTTATGCAATGATAGGAATGCATTGAATCATCAAGGTAATCTTATACAATGAACACATTAAGAGCCTTGGTATTTCAATAGCAGCATTTTAAGGTTATCCCAATCACTAAAAGGCTTAGTATGATTGATGGATATTATTCTAATCCCTTTGTTTTCAATTTTAAATAGTAATGGTGTTAAATTTAAAAATTCTTTGAAAGCAGGAAGTTTTATTTCCAATTTTTTGTAATAACTTTTTTAGCAACTGCCAAGAGAATCCAAAACATTTTTTGCTTTTTAGTTTTTACAGATATAGTAAGTGAAACATTCATTAGTATTACTAATCTAGCTAAAGTACAATAATCAGACCAGAACCCCTTAAAAACATACTTATCTCTTAACTATATAGATTTAACTTTTCAGTATCCATAGATTTATATCCAATCACCTTTTACATCTTTACTATATCTCCAACAAATTAAAGAAGTCATTTTACTAAACCTAGAGATTTTATAGGGAGTAACAGATATTCTATGTATATATTTCCACATAAAAATTTCTAGTATCAACTTGAAGAAGCTTGACTAACTGATTTAAGTAACAAAGTTTTATTCTTACCATCTATTGAGTCACTCAATCCACTACTACCTAAATAAGTTCCATGTTTTTGCACCATTATTATTATTATTATTATTATTCATAATTAACTTATATAACGTGGACAAGCTTCCCTTGTAGGGCAATCTACCTTTGATAATAACATTTGTATATTCATATAATGGGAAATAGTGTTCTTTTCATCTTCACTCATATTATCTGCAAATTCATTTAATTTCTTGCTGGTGGATAATATTAACTGGTTAGCAGATTCACCCAACGTATGTTCTTTCATTAAATATTCTGGGGACTCAGCTTTTCCTTTTTCAAAGCAATCAGACCATAAAACTAATCCATGCCTTTTTAGTAAATTAATTTTAATATTGGTCTGAGTTTCCTTAAATATAGATGTTTATGCAATGGCAACGCACATTCCATTTTGATATTAATGGAGTTTTAAAGACATATTTCTTCAATTTTTTAATAATTGATTTCACATATGCAGAGTCTAAAGACTGAAATGAATTCCCTACTAAGGTAAATTTTGTTAACCAAGTGAAAGGAATGTTACATATTCCTAATTTATCATATTTAATAAATAATCTACTCCTGCATGCTTTTTTATGGTGAATATTTTCAACAAATGAATGATGTCATTATGGGGGCACCTTCAGCTTTTGTTTTGGCTAATTTAGTTCTACGTTATTGGAAGATTCCATTTATTTTTAATATTAGCTACCTGCACAGTACTGTGTGATATTTATATTATCAAGATGATATTTGTATTGTTTGGAAAAACAGTGCAAATGAGATAGCTGTGTTTTTTAAATATCTTAATAGCACTACAGACTTTCTTAAATTGTCATATGAGTGGTCTTGCTCTGAAATTAACTTTTTGTATGTCACCATCATCAAAGATATATAGACCATATAGTTTCAGTCTGGTATATAACCTAAACAGACCTTTTCAAATGCATATTTACATATTCAAGGTTGTCATAAATTTTACCAAAAGAGGTGTCTCATTAAAGGGCAACCAATTAGACTTGTATGACTTAAATCTGTCAGTTCTGACTTTGAAGTTGAAATTGAGAATTTTAAACTAATGTTACTAGACGGAGTCTATTCTGGACATTTGTTCAACCTTCTGAGTCTTGGAATTAAAGAACGTAGAAATACTAGCTTTAATCCCACGTTGGCTTCCTAAAAATCATTTTCCTACACCGTTAACAATGCTTCTCAGGATGTTAGGGCTTTTATCACCCCTTCGCCTCAATTCAGAGATATCAGTGATATTTTTGAGATAAATTGGATGGCAATGTGTAATTCTTAGTTAAATAAAATAGGGGTGAAAGCAAAACAAGTGCATAGCAGAAACTTTAATATGAAATCTGTACTTTGAAGTAAAAAAGAAGTAATAAATGGAAATAATCCCTGGGCTTTATGAACAATTGTGTAGGCTTCTTGCAAAGCCTACACAATGTTTATGTGTTAGTGTGATGAGCATCAGACTCATCATATATGCATGCTGCTCATCACTCTTGCACAAATATAAGCACATTTTCAAGACCAGCAACAGTGTTGGTGGACACAAAAATGTGTTGATCAACATAAGCACATACAGTAATCAAACAGGATTGCCTATGGGCAAACCTGTTAAGCGTGCTCACTGGGACAGCACAAAGAGCTACATAAGGCAAATAATGCAAGCTGTATCAGGCAGGAAATGTTCACTGAGTGCAATGTGCACATAAATGAAATATGAGAATATGGAGATAAGTAAGAGTGGAGGCAAAACCAAGTACAACAGATGAGTTAACAGGCATGGAAAGTGTACTGAGGGCAATGTGCACAGAAATCAAAGAGATGCATACAGTACACAGTAGAGTTGGGGGTTGTCATTCTTACAGAACAGTTAAGGACTCAAATGCTTGCAGTCCCTCAATGCAGGTTTGAAACATGTGCCTAGGTATTGAGAAAATCAACACCATAGCATCATCAATGAATTTACCATGGTATAAGTGCATTGCTAATTGTCATATGTGTGGTTATGTGAAAGCATTACATCATGTTTATGAATCAAAGAATATAAGTCACTATAGTAATTTAGAAATATTCTTGCTATATGTCAGACAACATAACCTGATGCTAGGTATACCAAAAATGCCTAGGTTCATAGGTTCATAGCAGGTTACTAGGCTAATGGCCCAAGGGCCTTTACAAGTCTAACCCATGTAAAAACCTGAGTACCCTTATTGACCATAGTTAAATGGTTATTGTTAGCAGAGCAATTCTATGATCAGCACTGACTGCCCCTGGCCATGAGAGACATAGATACCACCCCTAGGGTGAATTTACAGTCACCCATGCAGTTGTTAAGGTTGAACTTTAATAGGGTAATTGAGGAGTTCTGCTTCACATAGAATGGGAGCTTATTCCAGAGGACAGGCAATCTGTGGGAGATGTATCCAACTCTCTAGTAGCATGTTCTGTTAATGTCACAGGTTAGGTTGAGATCCCTGGAGCCATAACTCTCAACTTTCCATCTCTAAAATGAGGGACATTATCCCTCCTAATGTGGAACATATGGGCAAAATGTGGAACACATACCAACAGCTTATTAACAACTTCAACTAGGAAAATTACAGGATGATCAAAATATGCTGGTTTTACTTATACAAAAGATCTTTAAATTAATTAATATGATTAACTTCTAGTTACTATGGATATCAGTTGAAAAAAATTATTAACACTAAATGTGTGACAGACCTTTTCAATGAGGAGCTTCGAGGAACATGAACTTTTTAAGCCTCCAAGAGAGAGATACGTTCCTTGTAATAAGGTATACTTCAGAGGTATGCCTGGAGTGAGCTACTCTTGTCCCATTTGATTTGTGGATGTGTAGCATTTCCATTAGGGCAGGATCAGAGACTGTTCTGAAGGCCAGACAAAGGTCACTTCTCAGCAACCTGTATGATACAGAATACAGTGACAGGGCATTCAGCCTTTTTATGTAGGTCATATTTTGGAGGCCCTGGATTCTCTTGGTTAGAAACCTCTGTAGTCTACCCAGTTGCTGCAGGTGTCTGGTGAGGTACATACAGACAGGAGTATTGTGCTCAATTAGTGGTCTGATAAGGGTCAAGTACAGTGGAGCTATAACTTCCCTAGTCTTGGATGCGATGCCCTTATTTATGAGACGAGCAATGTAGAAGGCTTTTCTTACCACTATGGACACATAGTGATCATAGTTTAGAGTGGTGTCAACTTGTGTTCCCAAGTCTCACACCACGGAGTTTGAGCTTATCATACTTAGTAAGGGCTACTTTTTTAGCAAACAGGATAATAACGCATTTTTTTTTTTATTTAAGTTTTAGTCCATGACTTTGGCACCAATCATTTGTCTGTAACAGCTCCTTCTGTAATATGTTAACATCACTGGAGGACTCTATGATTGTGCCCAATTTATGGTCATCTGCAAATTTGGTAAGCCACAGGCCATCAACCTTTTTATGGACTTCAGAGAAGTAGTCTCCAAATAGTAGAGGGCCCAGCATGGATCCTTTTGGTACCATACTGGTAACTGGTCTACTGTTGCAGGTAGACTTCCCAGCTTTGAAAGTGTGCGTTCTGTCAGTGAGCCAGTTGGCTACCCTTCTAGTGATGTATGGGTTAATCCTGAACTGGGAGAATTTCTCAATGATACCTGAGTAGGGGATTGTGTCAAAGGCCTTGGGTAAATCAAGATAAGCAATATGTACTACTTTTCCTTCATCCATGCCTTTGGTGGCATTCCCAAAGAAGCCCAATGGTTCAATAAATAAGATCTACCCTTGATGAAACCAAACTGGATTGGGTCAAGAGTTTGAAGGTCACCTATGTCCTTGTGGATAAGGTCCATAATGATTCTTTCCATGGCCTGCAAATAATTTTGGTTAGGCTTATGGGTCAATAGTTCCCAGGGTCAGTTGATGGACTCCCTTTGTGCAAGGGGATTACTGTTGCTATTCTCCACTCTGCCAGAACAAAACCAGTGCTCAGGCTATGGTTAAAGAGAATGCCGAGTGGTTCCAATCGATCTTGTTTTTAGATTGTTTAGTAAGCCCTGGGATGTTATCTGGTCCCATAAAGGCCATGTTTTTGGTCTTGGAGAGCACTTGTATGAACTGCTCTTTGTTAATATTAGGTAGAGGACTGGTGTCAGGAATGCTTTGGGGTATGTCTGGCTGGGATGGGGGAGGTGATGTTATTGCCAAATCTGTTGGTTAGCAGTTTAGCAATTTCCTCAGACTTTAATGTGAATGGTACCATTCAGTAAAAGTTTGGCACACATATGGGCATTCTCTTCTAGGTTTTGGACATAGTTAAATAATGTTTTATGATTGTCTTTAGCTAGGGATGCCAATTTAGTCTCAAAACCTGCCTCACAGGACTCTACAAGATATCTCATTTACTTGTTTAAGCTGTGGAGTGTATTCTTCCTCTGTTGAGTAAGTTCCCTCCTCTTCTTAGATATCAGTTTCTTTTTTTGTTGTTGTATTACTTATTTATACTTACAGTCCACCAGGTCACCTTGTTTTTATGGAATGACCTGGTTTTGTTCCCATTAGGTACAGCCAAGTCACTGCATTTGTTTAAGTGGCTATATGGGGTATTTGTGTACCCCTCTTTATAGGAGTAATTGCTGGCTATGTTGGCAGGGACTTAGTAGTCAATAGTTTGCTTTGGAGAAATTTTTAATTTTTTTTACTTCTGTGGGGGTGTCAGGTTTGATCTTTACTTCAAATGAGACAAATTTATGGTCTGACCTTACTAGGGAGGGCAACTCACAGGGGGTAGTGCAGTGACCCCACATGTTGGTGAGTACTAGGTCCAGGACATTTGATCCCCTTGTGGGGATACAGACCAACTGTTGCAGGGCATTTGAATTAACAAAAATCCAGGAACCTCATTGCAATCATGCTTGTGCACATGTAAGTCATCCAGTTGATGGAAGGACAGTTGAAATCTCCCATGACCAAGGTGTTTGGCTGTATACTGAGTGACTCTATCAAGTCCAGGTAGGTGGTGTGCTTCTCCTGGGTCATGGTGGGGGACCTGAAGCTAGCGATGACGTGAAAGGATATTTTACCTATAGTTATTTAGACCTAAAGAACCTCAAGAGAGTCATAATATTTCACCAGTCTTGAGGTGTATTTGGATTTAATGAAGATGGATACACCTCCATCTTTGGTTCTTTCATGCTCATTTTGGGGTCTGAATGTGAGAAAGGCATTGTAGTCTTATATGGCCTGGGTGCTCTCTGTGGCCTTGAACAAAGTCTCAGAGACTGCACAAACGTCAGCATCTTTCAAAGTGAGGACTGCTTCCAGGATTGCAGTTTACCGTTTAAGCTCCTACCATTAAGCAACATGACCTTGAGTTTGTCTTTAGTGGATTTCTTTACGTTTGAAGTTTTGTTGTTTAGTCATTGCCTAAAAAGGTACTATGGGGGAGACAACCATCTATGCCAGTATCTGAAAGCCTTGAGGAGGCAGGTGAAGGCCATCTCTGACAAAGCAGCATGGACTGTCGGCCATGTCTTCCCAGGCTGACAAATACTGTGCCCCTTGGAGTGACACCAGAAGCTAAGCCAGTTATTGAACTTAATCATTTTTTTGTCTTTATTGTGGCATCATCATGGGTGAAGGAAGAATGCTGTTTAGGACTAGGGACATACCTGAGAGTCCAGTCATATCACTCTTCATATTGTCCAGAGAGTTATGTCTCAAGTCATTCGCTCCGACATGTACAGTGACAGAATGGTGTCATAATGCTAATTGTTGTTAATTGACCTGAGTATGAGCGGGATTTGGCAGAACCTGGCATCTGACAAGCAGTTGACTGTGACCTTCACCTTGTTCAACTTGGTAAGGGGGATATCTGCATGTCTCGCTACTGAAATGCCTATGACCATGACATTAGGTTTTGAGGGTCTATATTATGACATTGAAATGTTGTAATATTGAACACCTAATGATCGATCAGTATTCATCGAAATGCATTTGTGCAAATCGATGAATACTTACAGGGCAAAGATGTAGTTGGCCAACTACACAATGTTGCCCTTTTCACCACTGTAGTGCGATCTCGGAGTTAGTATATTTAGTTAGGGGGGTGTGGGTGGCACATGGGTGGGTTTGTTTTAGGTTTAGTTTGTTTCTCTGTATTGTGGGGCAAGTGTTTGTTTGTCCTGTAAGTTTTCATCGATTTGTGGAAATGTTTTTCGATGAATAGTGGTTGATCTTTATGTGTTCAATATTATGACATTTTAACATCGTAATATAGACCCGGTTTTGAGGTAATTTTCATTAGAGGCTTAATTGCTGAAACACTATGAGTGTTGTTATGTGTAGTTGCGGATTCTGCTTGTGTACCTGTATGTGTGTGTTGTTTGCATTTGGGAAGTCTCTGGTTTTTAAGTAGGCTCTTAGTGAGTATCTCCGCATATGTGGGTTGATGTGTTTTAAACATATTTTGTGAGAGATGAGAGGTGTGTGTGCTGACAACCTGTTGGATGTCTTGTTTATTGTTATGTGAGGACAGATTTTAATTTCATGGCATAGTTAAATCTCTTACATACTGTATTTGTTTGCTTTAGGAGCAAGTGGTTGTCAGTATACATGTGGCAATTACTACATTATGTCAGGATGCCCATGTCAATCAGGCTGGCTGGAGAAATGGTGGGAAACTGTTTGTCCATTATGGCAGATGTATATTATAGTAACTAGTGGGGATGGGCTAGATGGACCAGGGTTTACTGTAAGACTAACAAAAGCAGCTATTCTGTGGAGGGCTAGCATGGAAGACTGTGTCAATGCCTCAGAATGTGCAGCTGAGTTGCTTGTAGGGCAACAATGCACAGCTGCATAGTGCACAGAGAAGCAGTGGAGCTAAGGAGGTTGCTCTAGTAGATATCTAGGGGAAAATTGTGTTTCTAAGTATTTTCATCTTTACACAGCAATGCTAAACACCACTGCATGATGCATGCATATAGGACTTGAATACAAGCAAAGTTAAATGTTTTTAAAGCAAACTAACCAATGGGAAAGCCCAAGATGGAGCCTTTTTCCAGCAATCCCAAACTCTGAACGGTCCTGAGCAATACACTTCTGCCACAATGGTGCATGGAGGCCCTCTTAATGTAAGATGGCTGTTTTTAGTGCTATAGTCAAACCAAACAGTCTAGATTCAGCAAGTCTGAATCTAGACTATAGTAAGAAATGCAGAAGTACTACAAATTTAAATTGCAGAATAAAACAGTCACAGCAGTAACAAACAGCAAAAAAGAAGCAGCAACTAAGCAAAATACAGTTCAAAAAGTGAAATGCAACCTTAAAATATACTTATTTGTTTTGTTAAAAGCAGTGGATGCCTTGGATTTAGTTCAGATTCATTGCAGATATCTGGCCAAGGTTACCAAATTAGGCTGCTCTGCAAAACTGAGGGCAAACCCACACAACTGAGAGGCTTAAATACAAGTGAAGTTAATTGTTTCTTAAGCATACTAACCAGTGGGAAAGCCCAAGACTGAGCCTTTTTAACTGAGATGGGTCCTGAGCCACACACTTCTGCCACAAGGGTGCAGGGAAGCCCTCTTAATGTAAGATGGCTGGTTTTAGTGCTTCAGTCAAACCAAACAGTCTAGATTCAGCAAGTTTGAATCTAGCCTGTGGAAGGAAATGCAGAAGTGCTAGAAATTTAAAGTGCAGAGTAAAACCTGTGGTCCCTGTTGTTGTCACTGTGACAACACAGCAGCAATTATGTGCAAAGTGGATATAATCCCATACTGGAACACATGCCTTACTTAGGCAACAACATACATTACATTGTCTCATGTCCTTAGTCCTGAGGAGGTGTCTCACAACAACTGGTATGGAAAGACAGTCTATTCAAATGACAGAATTAGTCTTCAGTACAGCGTTTAAAAAGATATTTAGAATAAGCTCTTATAAGAGGAAAAATCATCTACACATGAACATAGCACATGCAGGTGACAACCCTGTGAAAAACATATACACAGACTGTAAGCAGTGACACCAGGATTTGACCAATGTAACTATAATAAGCTAATAACAGTTTGCTGAAATCCATGCACAATTTGAGATTTATTTTACAGTTGTGACACTGCATATTTCAATGGATGACATCACCATTGTGTATTATCAAGAAGTTTCTGCAAAAAGGTGGTTGCATAACACAAGCACACTGTATAGATATACATCATATATTTACTTGTGGTTTACCATCAGAATGTTGAAATACAGTTATCTGAACCTTGGAAGGTCAAATTCACTCTTCCAAGGTTTCATAATGTTGATTTTTAAATGTTTGAATCAACAACAGCGAATGCACACTGGCATTCGCTGTTGTGGATTTGTCTTTTTGATGGAGATTGCACAATAGTGGGGATGGGGAAATGTACTCTTTCCTTCACTGTAGTGCAATCTTAGAATTTGCATATATAAGTAGCAGGGGGTGTGGGGACAGCTGCTCCCCATATGGGGAGTGCAGGGGTGCTTGCCCCCCTGCAAAACATTATATGACATAACTGGAAGCCCAGGTAGTTTCAGTAAAGTCGACATTGCTAGCTAGCAACTTTCCTAAATTACCACTTTTGGTTATGTGATCATTCAGAATTTGGATTTTACGATATTTAAACTCAGGTAACTAATCACTCTCATAAGTGTATTGCAAGATTTTGATGGTAAACCTTTATTTGCAACCTGTTCTGCACAGTAAGAGGAAGAAACACACGCTCACAGAAGACAGTCATTCCTATATTTGTACTCACTGCCTCTCTACTGACACAGTCTACATGCAAGTGTATTGTACATATATACCACAGTTGAAATCTAACTGCATGTGAGACACACTGCATGTTTGAAGGGATGACATCAGCTGAGACATGAAAATGAGATGTGTGCTCAAAAATGGCTTTGACAGCTATGTGGAATTCTAAATGTTGTCAATACTACGAGGTGTAAGACATTCCTGCATCCATTTACACACACACACACACACACACACACACACACACACACACACACACACACATGCGTGCACACAAACACACACACACACACACACACACACACACACACACACACACACACACAAGTATCACTGCTATATTTGTGCTGCCTACCTATCTACTGACATAATCTACATCCAAGTGAATTATAAGCAAATGCCACAAGAGAGGTCTGACTTTAGTGGTATGAGAGTGCATTAGTGAAATGATGGCCTCATCAGTATGTTGCAGACAATATGTGCTTGTGGACATAGTGAAAAGGGAATGTGTGAGTTATCTGACCATGTAAATGTTTCTCACCAGTGGGAGTCAAATGAGCACAGCTGTTGCATTAGTCTTCCAGTGACGCTATGGATCCATCACACACAAGTTGATTGTTGTGAAATTAGAAGCTCCTACCTATCTAGTTAAACAATCTAGAGAGCGCAATACTTAATCAAATGCCACCTCAGAAGTTTGACTTCTACAGTGTGTGAGTACACTCTATAGTGGATGACATCAGCATTGTGTTGCACAGAGGATGCTGTTGAGATAAGGTCTGACACTGATGTGGACTCACTCTGCAGTGTAAAAGTTTTTTCATAATACTTATTTAGTGAGGCCAGCAGTATGTAAGGTCATAATTACATGACTCTATACACAACACACATACATGCACAATTTGACTGCTGTGAGATTAAGTCCCACAACCTATCTAGTTACACAATCTAGAGGACATGGTATTTAACACAAGCACCACCACAGAAGTCTGATTTCTACACTGAGTGAGTACACTTTAGACAGGATGACATCAGCATTGTGTTGCAGAGAAGATGATATTGTGGAGATAGCTATAACACTGATGTGGACTCACCCTGCAGTGTAAAAGTTTTTCCAGACTACTATTTCAATGAGGCCAGCAGTACATATCATCATATTTACATAACTCTATACACAACCCACATGCACACAATTTGACTGTTGTGAGATACAACCACCTGCCTAACTAGTTACACAATCTAGAGGACACAATCCTTAGCACAAGCACCAGCACAGAAGTCTGACTTCTACAGTGTGAGAGTGCACTTTATAGAGGACGACATAACAGTTGTGCTGCAGAGAAGACGATGTTGGGAAAGGATATATGATGCTTTTTTATTGCTGTTCTTTGATTTTGGACTTATTTACTCATATTTATACATGAACTGTTTTTACTCTTAGTTTTACTCTATTTAATCTTGTACATTTGTCTCAATTTTGACCATGTGAGTTGTTATTAGACACTTCTCTACCGTGTTTTTACACTTCTTACAGCTGACTTTGTGATTGTACTGCTTGCATTTTTTGTACTACTTTGTTATTGTACTGTTTTTTTTTTTTGTCTTTTTACAACTAGAGCTTTTCTCCTTGGGTCTCCACTGAAAATCGTCTTCTGCTCAGTCGGACTAACCCGGTTAACAAATGTCAAATAAATAAAATAAAAATAAAATGTGGACTCACCCTGCAGTGTAAAAGGTTTTCCAGACTAGTACTTCAGTGATGCCAGCAGTACAAAAGGTCATATTTACATGACTCTATACACAACCCAAATACACAAACACACAATTTGACTGGTGTGAGATTAGAATCCTCTGCCTATCTAGTTACATAATCTAGATGACACAGTACTTAATATAAGCACCACCAAATAAGTTGTACTTCTGCAGTGTGACAGTGCAGTATAGATAGGATTAGTTTCTCATTCTGTGTCAGAGAAGATATTGTGATGTTGAAGTTTTTGTGCAAAGCCATATTTGTTGATATGAAGGAGTAAGTGCAATATCTTTTGATAAATAATGCATACATATTGCTGGCTTAGGTCAGCTATGCTGTCATTAATGTATAAGGAAAAACTGAGACTGACATTTACATGTGTTGTGTAGATGAGACACACAGAGTTGCGAAAGACAGGAATGACAATTAAGCAATCATGGATCATCAGGTTATGATGACCAAATGTAAACATTAATGAATGCTAATGCTATTAGCAATTCTATCTGCTTATGCATGAGCAATGTGCATTATCAATACCAAGCAATTCTTAATGTTCCAACGCAGTAGGGCTAAGTAATAATGAAATATGTGCTCCAAGGCTCTATGTGGTTGTATATAATTTGCAAGTGTAAGTGCTGCAGTGAAGACATAACTGTACAGAATCAAGTGTTCAGTCAACCACACAGTTTACTGCAATTTACTTGAGTACATTAAGGAATTTCCATGCAATGTAGTAATACAGTCCAGCAGCAATACTTATTTTTGTTCAAAATCTCTTCTTAAAATGTAATGCTGAGAAACGTATTTGTGCAGATGCTGGCAAAGTATTAGTTACTATACTTTGAGCTTTTGAGGTTGAAATGTGAAGCAGCAGTGTTCAGTGGTGTTCAGTGGTGCTGCCTGCCAACCTTTGTGCAAATAAGGAACAGAGAGAAAATGTGATTGTGTTTAAATGTAGAACAGATCTGTTTTATGTGAACATGTTGCATGTATAGAAACTTTGTATATTGGGGCCAAAGCTTAATTCAAAAATGAACTTTCCCTGTTTGCATGACATTATGTGGTGGGCAAACAGTTTTCACTGCTGAAGGAAAAAAGAAAACTTTAATTGTGGTATATTCTGCAGTGCAAACAGGCTTAGTGGTGAGGTGTGGCCATCACCACTCTGGACAGTACTGAGAGGAGAAAACCGACTTTCCCCTAACGTTCTCCATTGCACAAGCTGTAACTCCAGTGAGCTAAATGAAAAGGCAGAGTTGAGGCAGGGTCTGAGTACAGTTTACATATCATTTTACAAAGGATGTCAGAATGTGATCATGACTTAAGACTTCATAGAAATGAGTATCCTAAATATTTTGATTGCCCAAATTGTGTCAGTATGTTCAATAAAATCATTATATATGCAGCAATATGCATTACACTTATATCAATTGCAGCCCCAATTACATGTTACATGATATCCAGCATCACGATACATATGAAAGAGTATGTGAACCACAGACTACTACCCTACCCCTGTTTTACTATAGTGCAGGGGATGTACTGGCATTTCTGCTAAACTAGCTGTGGCAATGCAATCTAAGGCAAAAATTCACTACATTTTGCAATAACACTTGAAATGCCTTTTAACATCATATAGTACATTTGCTTTTTTCTAGACCTTGCACAAATGCTGACGACTACAACTGATTATACAGAAGGGGGTTAAACTGATGCATAGGCAACACATACACAGGAACGTAACTTATAAAAATGGCAGTAAGACTTTCACCTACTGCTGGATTAGAACCCTTGTTAAGAGGCAAAATTAAGTTTATGTAATCATTATCTCAACACAACACAAAGGAAATCCTACTTCACACGTGATAATCATACCTTTGAAGGGACAGTGATAACCTATTAAGCCAATGGGACATATAGGTATTAACCTTCAGTGAAGTAATGACAGTATGACAATTGCATGAGATGAAATTAATATCCATTAGCTTAAGGAACAGGCAACAGTACAAAGGGGGTGACAGAGAAGGAGTGAAGATAGAGATGGGCAGAGACATATCAAAGGATGGAGTCATACCTCTCAGCTGCCCAGATTTCTGTAGAATGTCCATATTTTTGCCGGTTATTCTCAGTCTGCCTTACATAAAATGTGTATTTTTCTGGCAAATCATTGTGGATTGATGTCACTAAATAATGGCAAAAAACACTCCTGCAGTATGAGTGGGTAGAAATTGGGCAATAAAGACTCCCTTAGTTCCAAAATTCCTTTATTCACACATGGAATAAGTACTTTTGTCTTGTTTACCTCAGATAGGGGAGTCTTGTTAAACAAGACGAAAGCGCTCATTCCATGTGTGAATAAAGGAATTTTGGAACTAAGGGGGTCTTTATTGTCCAATTGCCATACACCCGTACTGCAAGAGTGTTTTTTTGTCTTGGTTGCCCTTTCTGTTGTTACCGTGGATATTTCTTTTGAGTTACTAAATAATGGCAGACATTTGAGTTTCAGGCTTCACATGCATTCAGAAATTGCATGTTAGTACAAAACATTTAGTATATTAACTTTCTAAGTTTATAAGAGCAACATTTAAAAATTGATCCTGTTTTTTGGGCCTTTGTCCCCCCTTTATTTTTGGCTTTTTCCAGATTTTTTTGTGCTTACATATTGAGATGTATGGTTAGTTTTATGGGTCATTAATGTACACCTTTATGGTGTGTTTTTATTAGTCATCTGTCATGCTATGTATCATTAACTGATAGCTATGGATGGATGAAGAAGCTGTAGGAGAGGTAAAACCTAATTATGACATGAGTAGAATAAGGGTGGTTTACTAATTCTTTCTTATGGACATGGACATGTTTGCAATTTTTTTTTTGCAACAGTATTCAAAATCTGTTCATTAAAGGTTGTAACTGGATAAAAATTAAGATGTATGCTATGAAATATATCATAGAAGTATAACATCACAGTAAGAGATAATGCAACATATATCTGGAATAGAACCCTTGATGCTATGGACAAAAAGCAACATTCAGGCAAGTGATTTATGTTAACACTCCACAGACAAAGTTGGACTTTCTTACATCCAGCATAAAAAGAACTGTTATAGTAACTGTTTCCAAGTATTGCCTTTATTCTGCCTTTACTCTGTATTCTGATATCACTCCATGATTAAGCACCTTTGCACTATGATAACTGGACTACTGCTGATGACAGTAACAACTGACCAGGTTTTGCCATACGATATGTGCAGCCATTCACTGTCATTTGACATTGGTGCATGATACCAAAGAGCACTCAAATGCTGAGGATGAAAAAATGAAAGCTTTCTTATAGTCCATTTCTGGCCATGTTTGTATGTGATTCTAATTTTTGACCAGCATAAATGTGTGAAAAAGTAGTTGATAGGAAAGTGGTGAAATGGGAGGGGGAAGCAAGCAGAGGGGAATACACAGAAGAAATAATAGAGGAATTTGAGGGAAGGTAATGGGAGAGAACCATAGCTATCTACTTCTTCACAACATAAATGTAAAACTGTAGATAGAATTTTCTGAATATGAAATGTCACCACACCAAGGGTAGGTAACAACAACAGAATAATGTATAGCCAATTGTACCAAATAAAGTGTGTCATGAAGACACATAGATGAAGTGGAAAGATATGTCTGGGTCAGTTTTTTTTTTGCACTTTCAAAGAGAGAGGAATTTTGGGGAAGGGACTTAGGAATATAAGGATCAGGTAGGTAAGGTACATTAGGAAGCAGGCACAGGCATAGAGGACATTCAGGACAGACAGGGATGGTGATAGACGCAAAAGGTTGGGAGACACCATGATTGAGAATAGGTAGGGGACATTGGAGGCACACCCATATCAAGCCTGAGAACAGTAAGGATCTAGTTGTCTCCCTTAGAAACTATCATCACTGTCTTCTGTCTCAGTTTCCTGTGTCAGTGCTCAACATGGCATTGTCTTGGCAATATGACAAAGCACCTTTTCTACTCAGCTGATTTGGACACTAAGGCCCCTTTCCATGATACTGTTCAATGCCATGGTAGCTCTTGGCGAGTGACAAACTCAACAGCTCCACTACTACTTCTCCTGGAGGGTACCAGTGCACCAGCAGCTAGGGCAGAGTGACCTGATGCAGATGGAACAGGTAGGGCAAGGGATATGGAGGCAGCACTGACAGGTTGGCACCCTGAAGAGCTGGGTGTCATTGCTGCAACCTCTGGAGAGATGGCAGGATGATCCGCAGTGGTCAGCCTACCTCTCTGTGTTGCATGTCAGATTTTGTAAGCAGAAATGTATGACAACAGAACATTTTTAAGTCACATGAAATAGTCAAAAAAATTTGAGAGAGAAGAGGTGGGGTGAGACATAAGAGAGAGAGAATTAGATCAATGGCATGTCACATGACCATATAATTTTGCAAAATACACATTTATAATTATCCAGACTATACACCTTTTCCACATCCAGGTATGATGGGAAGGTCTTGCTGTGTCATACCATTAATCAGTTGGACTGCTATGATATCATAAATGTGACTATTTAAGTATTGATACATTGCATATAATTGATATAGTTATTAGGCTTGCAGTAAGACCTGATGCTTATGTACCCTGTGCTTCTCTGAGGGGATTTAACCTCTCTTGGTGTGTCTCCGTGTTTGCTGCAATGTCTTCAGCAGCTGTACAATAGAGAAGAAAGGAGTTGAAAGCATAATGAATGCCAGTCTTGCCTGTTTATTGCATTCAATATAATTTTAATGCTGATGGGTCAGAATAATTACTCAAATGGGGGAGTGCCAGCAGTTCTAATCTTACCCTACCATTAGCTAAGGAAGTCCTTGCACCATTTCTGGTTATTACAGTGGCGACAACAATTTTCTCTAGTGCATAGGAAGCCAGTTGCACTGGATACAGCCTTGGTTGTAATGTTCCAAGCCTCAGTTTTATATTGAGACACAGTATAGTCCCCCTGCAGCAGCCTATGACTGTAGTGCTTCAAAAGGATTACCACAAAACTCCTGGAATCCTCAACACTCCACCTCTGTGTTCTAAATATAGCACCATCACCAGCCATGCCTACAAAAGTTAAGCAAACAAAGAAGCAAAAGGAAACAAACTGTAAAAAACACCTCAGCAGGGATCCTTGCGAAAAACACTGTTTAATCTTTAAGTGCGATAGTTCCAATACACTTTTCGTTGAGACCAAACCCAACTTCCTCAGAAGATAAAACATAAAACAAAGAACCATGGGCTGTGTAATAGTTATATATCAGTTGTAAACCACACCCATCAAGGTTCCTTAATTAATTAATTAAGCATATACATTGCTGCATTTTAAACAAACATTGCTAAAAAAGTTTATTGTCAAAGCCATAGTAATTAAAAATATACCCAATATAAAAGTATTATAAGGCGATATGTATAAAAACTGTAGTATTAATAAAATTATGTGAACTTATCTCCAAGTTGTTCAAGGGTGTTCAAGGTTTGTAAATTTCATAAAATCATTGTGAAAAATCATTATAAAAAATCATTATAAAAAACTTGGGACCAAATTCCCTTTTCGATTTAAAATGTATGGTCCTGATAAAAATAGGACCATAGGGTTTCAATTGCTGTAAGATCAAAATTAGTAACACGAAATTCCTTGTGAAGTTACCAACCCCCTAACCAAACCATGGAACAACCAGAACGCTACTATGGAACGGACTAGTGTGGTGAACAAGACAATATTCAGACCCACCTACTTTGGGTTCCAATTTTCCATTAATAAGTGTTTGTGCAAGATGAAAAGTAGGTACCCATTAGTTTTACCCTGTCTTGGTCTGTGTACATTAACTCTTCCTATAGGTATGTATCGAACGGACCTAGTTGGAATATAATCTTTCGTCCTATTTTCTACTTTAATTTGGAAAGTACAAGGTTCCTCGACCAGTGTATATAATCTAGGATAAGCTGTTAAATTTCCTGAAACCTATCTCTCAAGGTTCTTTAACCTCAAGATACAGGCTATAGAACTTGTCTCATTTATCCCTGGCCACTGGTTAGCATTTGTCCGAAGTTGCCAGAGTAGTTCTTTTCTCTCCAACTTCAATGAGTCGTGCCCTCCTCTAGGGTCCCTCACCTGTTGATCTATCACTTTGAACCTAAACTCATGGTCGATGTGTTCATTGTGGTGTCTAGCTAGTGCGTTAACCTGGTTGTTATTCCTGATGTTATAAATATGTTCGTACACCCTTTCTTTCAATTTTCTGTTGGTTTAACCAATGTAGAATGCAGGGCACTGGAGGCACTTTGCTAGGTATACCACCTGCTTGCTGTTACAGTTAGCTTTGAAGTTCATTTTGAATTTTGAGTCACCTATCTGAAAGTCACTCCCCTCATCTACATATTGACAATACTTACACATGTTGCACTTGAACATGCCAGGTTGCCTTGTACATACTTGCCTGTTACTTTCCAATAGTTGCTTTAAATTGTTCCCTCGTTTGTAAGTTACCATAGGTTTATCTGGTAATACCATTCGGTATTTACTGTCAGTTAACAGGAGGTCCCAATTTTTCAAAAGGATTCTATATAGGACTTGAGAGTCCATATTAAAAGTACTACAGAATCTCCAAGAGAAGTTGTTTCCAACTGCCACCCTACTGTCCTGTATTATAGGGTTGGTTTCTGTACTAATGTCCCTATTCAGTATTGGGACATAGACTTTTAGGGTCCTTTTAAGTTTCACCTCATCTACAATCTCTTGTAGAAAACTGTGTGGGTACCCTCTCTTTAGAAAAAATTCGGTCAACAGATTACATTCCTCAATAAATTCTGCTTCTTTACTTACCATCCTAGCCGCCCTGACCAATTGGCCTTTGACCACTGATTTCTTCTGATGTCTAGGGTGGCAGCTAGAATGGTGTAGGAAGGAGTTAGAGTAGGTATCCTTCCGGTGAATTTTAGATACCCATTTGTTGTTGTCGTAATCCTTTCTCAAGTCCACATCTAGATAATCTATTCTGTGTTTATTATATTTATATGTGAAAGAAAGGAAGTCAGTAGAATTGTTGAACTCCTCTAACATTTTTTCAGTTTCCTCATTGGTTCCATCATATAGTAAAAATATGTCATCTAGGAACCTGGTGTAATAAATTAGTTTGGCATTTGGAACATCCTCTGGGAATACGAATGATCTTTCCCAAAATGCCATCACCAGGTTAGCAATGCTTCCCCCACATGGGGAACCCATTGCTACACCTATTTCCTGGTGGTAGATGGCATCTTGGAACATCAGGTAATTATAGGAGAGAACAGTATCAATTAGTTCGCCCATCAGTTGGACTTCATCAGATGGTGCCCCCAATAACCGTAACATGTCGGTTACCCATTCGATAGCTATATTGTGAGGTATTGAGGAATATAGATCTTTTACATCAATGGTAACTAGTTGACAGTCTGGAAAGAATCCTACTTTATTGATGGATTCTAAAAAAGACCATGAGTCCTTTGTTATCTGTTTCTCTCCTTTCACATATTTTTGGAGGGTTCTATCCAGTACTTTAGCACAGGTGTAAGTTATACTATTTCTCCCATCCACTAATGGTCTCATTGGTGGGTTGTCGATGTTCTTATGGATTTTAGGGATACCAAATAATACTGGAGTTCTAGGTGCCAGTTGTTGCATGTAAGTATATGTATCCCTATTTATCCTAGCTTCAATGTATAACTCTTCAATGAACGACTTTACCCTGGAATGGGCTCTGTTCATTTCGTTGAGAGAGGCTCTTGAATAGGTGTCACTACTGAGAATGTTCTCCATCCTTTTGTTGTAATCACTGCATGTCATTATAGTAATACCACCCCCCCTTATCAGGTTTCATCAAACGTAGGGGTGCTTCTCTAAGTAGTGCCAATTCAAATCTCTCCTCCCTTTTAATATTGTGTGCCATATGCCTCTCATTGGTTTTATATTTTTTAAGATTCCTAAAGTCAAGTTCTGTAACTTTCTCAAATACAGCTAGTGTGGGGTTCAAGGGGGGATTAAACACACTTGAAACGTAAAAGTCTGACCCAACATTCATCTCATTATCCATCAAGTATAACAAGTTTAACTTTCTGGTAAATAGTTTTAAGTCAATTAAAGTTTGTGCCAGGTCGAAATGAAATGATGGGACAAAGGTATAACCTTTTGCCAACAGTTCTACTGTGTCAATACCTATGTTGTAATCTGTATAGTTATACACTTTAAAGTCCCCATCTTTGTTGGACAGTATAGTACAGTTCAAGTGTCCATCAGAAGTTTGGGCTCTGTTTTCGTCCTCATGTAACTCATTTACCACCTCTTCCTCCTGCTTCCCTTCCTCCTGTTGTTCTGTTTGACTTTGTTGGGAGCTTCTGGTTGAAAATTTTTTGAGTGGTATATGACATCAGATGCCCCAGACTGGTGGCCCCCAATCGTTTCATTATCTTTACTATGGAAATTGCTTCTTGTACTCCTTCTGGTGTTATTATTGTTAGATCCTCCATTTTGACTTGCCCCTTCCTCCTCCCATACCAGTGCCCCTCCATTCTCAGGTTCCCCCTCTGTGGGTTCAATGGTCAACCCGTTGGAATTCGTTAAATTAAACTGGGTTGGGGTAGTCATGGAGGAAACTGGTAATTTGGGGTAAGCTTTCCCCTCTTTATAGTCCTTTAAATCCCTGTTAATTTTCTTACTTTTAGTTAGATTTAATCTAACTAGATGTTCATCGATGCTGAGGAAGCACCTTTCGTACTCGAATTGGTACCTCTCGTAGTCACAGTCATTTTTAATGAGGAGGTCAAGTTCATCCAGTTCAGTTAGTAATGCATTAATTAAAATTTGATACTGGTCACAGAAAAGCCCCAACAGTTCCAGGCCGTGTTTGTCAAAGAGTGCTATCAGCGCTGTGTGGAAGGAAGATCCTTCTACAAGACCTGCTGGAAATTGCCAGTGCCTTAACCCTTTTGGTACAATTTTTGGTCTGATGCACTCTCGGAAGTAAGCAACCTCGAGTTGCAGCTTCCGTACTCTAAATAATTTACTGTCAAACAAGTTCAGCCTAGTAGTGAAGTCAAGGCTTACCTCCACCTCATTTGTAGTATTATTATCTTGTGCGCTGTTGTTGAATTTAAATTCCCTGTGGACCCAAGTATTTAGCGCTGGTATTGTCGGTGCTCGCCTCGCATTCTGTAGGGCTCTAGTTTGTTGAAGCCCGTTAGTAAATGCATCCTCCTCTCTGGAACTCACAAATCCATTTACGGACCTCCAATTAGTTCCGTTACTTCTTACTTGTGCAGCAGTCATTACGTTAGGTCCACTAGCCCGCTCATTCTGGCTGTTCACCACTCCTCCTTCCGTAGCGTTGTTCATTCTGGGCAACTCACGTTGAGCCCCAGAAACCGCTTCGACTTGTTGGGACAGCCGATCAACTTTTTGAGTTAACAGCTCAATTAGGGCTGTAAGATTCCCTTCACCTTCCTGGGAATCAGCGCTCTGCAACACAGGACTCCCAGCTTCCATAGTACGAAAACAAACAAAGAAGCAAAAGGAAACAAACTGTAAAAAACACCTCAGCAGGGATCCTTGCGAAAAACACTGTTTAATCTTTAAGTGCGATAGTTCCAATACACTTTTCGTTGAGACCAAACCCAACTTCCTCAGAAGTGTATTGGAACTATCGCACTTAAAGATTAAACAGTGTTTTTCTCAAGGATCCCTGCTGAGGTGTTTTTTACAAAAGTTAAGCAACAACTCTATGCCTGAATTGGCACCAAATTTCAATCTCGCATTTAACAGCCAATGTGCAAGTGCAAACAACCATTCCAACTGAATTTGCCTGATGGAAAACAGAGAGATTCATTGCCAAAGAAAGAGGAAAATATTTTAGCAAACTGCAATGAAAGTGTGAAACATGGAAGTGAGATTTGGCATGCATAATGATCAGCGTATTCACACTTTTTGAAATGGTCAACACTGACATGTTTAATGGCTTGGCTTGTAAGCCTTCATCTTTGGGATGTTAAATAGGATTATTTGGGACATAAGTTTTAGGGAATTTCACACTGTAAAAAGTTAGTTGTACAAGGTGCAAATCAAACATATGGAGTAAATACATACATTTCAAGCTAGGTTATTGTTTATCATTGCTACAGGAGAGCTCCCTTTCAACCATGTTCATTACAGATATACTGCATTCAGTATGAATACAGATATACTTTAGATAGGTCTGTATGTGTGTGACTTTAAGAAGTCCTGGGAAATGTATTCCCATGAAAGAAGCAGTATTAGTTTGTAAATATATTTCAGCTGAATAGACTTTCGTGAGCTGATTAATACGGGTTGGGGTATGATACAAACATAATTCACAACACATACTGTCCTAAACACAGAGTTGGCCCATGTGAGTGGTCAAGATAAGTTTAACTAAAGTATTCTGCCCATCATAGATACGTAATTTATTTTTTAATTAATTATCATAATTGTCATGCTTAAGCAATTACACACACACGATCAGCTAGGTTTCATAAGTAAGTTATTTATGAGATATGCCACCTAGAAAACTGCAGTTATCAAAGCATTACTGAACATTTCTTAATAAAAAAACTAATTATGGTAGCCACCTGCATATAATATTACCTTCCTAATTAAAGTGTTGTTAGAAAGTGCATTCTGACACCCTTTGTAAAAATAGGAATTAATTGGATCATCTGTGTTCTGGTTCTAGAATCACTGTACTGACACCTTTTGCCACAGAGGCACTTGCACAAAAGATGGGGAGTCTCCGTCCAGAGAGCTGACATTTCTGCATCACTGCGAAGCCTGTTTGTACTACAGAGCGTTGCCCAAATAAAATACTTCACTTTTTTCCTTAGGCAAGTATGTTTAATTGCTTGCTGCTCTGCAGTGAGTAAGTGCAGAAGGCAAGAAACAGAAAAAAATGACGGTATATAAAGTTGTAATGAAAGTTACTCATAAATCTGGAGTAATAATTTCTGTATTCCCTTCAGACAGGATGGATTTGAACCCTAGATTAACTGTTTTAGATCCAAAGTCACTGCATTTACAGCTTGTACCACAGAGATCAGTATATATTATGTGTACATCACTCAGTCATCATGAATATTGCACAGAAGTGACAAGAGTGTTTGTGCTAATGAAGAACATGGAAGTTTAAATTTTCACTTTTTCCTTCACCTGTTTTAAGCAGCATGCAAATTTGAAAGGCAAATAAAAGCATATAACAATTCATATTCTGCACCGGAAAACTCATGGACAAACATGACTTGAGTTTCCATTCATCGACAATTATACCATTAGTAAGACACAAGCTGCAATTTTACATCTGCTGCAAACATTACAAGCAGCATGTCGCTTCAAGATAGATTCATCTCCTGCATCCTCTTTCCTGTTTCTTTAAACTTATTTAATTTATGTGTGCTACCGTGATATTTAAGTGATATGTACATTTTTTTCTCTTACTGCTGTTCAGAGTACTGTAGCAAAGTACAACTGTGCAACTCTGTAATGATGGTATTCCAAATTAAATTTCTCAGTCTGTACCGTGGGCACTGGACTATGATTCACTGACACAAAATGCTGCCAATGCAAATTGTACTTTGCCAAACTGCCCTCAAATGATGAACCCAATAAATGAAAAAAGTTGTCAGTAATAGGTAATAGCAAATATGAGGGAATAATAATGAACATGCAGGATTGTGTGTTACAACCTGATTGTATGCTCTGGAAATATGCATTAACTCTCACAAGCAACACACTATCTAGATTTTAACCCTCAATTCAGCGCAGTAACAACATACACTGAGTTGTGTGTTGTTATCCCTCTTTGTCAACAACACAGGCATAGAGTAGTAATAAGGAAGGCATACATATCATACAGATCTGACTCAGAAGACCATCAAATTACAAGTCCATGAGTATAAAGATCAGAAAACATCCCTTTCTCATTTGCTTGAACATGTCTAGATGAATGTGATGCTGACAAAATAATTTAGGCTAATAATAGCCCACACCATAATAACAATGTAAGGTTGCCAACACTGCCAGCTATTTCTTCTCTTTATTTTCTGAGCATCTTCTCTCAGCTTAACTAAAAGAAATGCAATGATAATGTATAACATAGCTGAGCAGCGTTTCAGAAAGATTTTTAAGAAGAAGATGGAGAAGGTGCATTTATTACAACATTATTCAATGTTGTTAAGGTTGTTCTCATAGCTCTTAAGGTGCTTTCATGTCTTTACATCCACTCTGCATGATACACACACTTCGGAGTGAAAAGTCTCTTTGGTATTGTTTGCTTGTGGTCAGAGCAATCATTAACACTTGCAAGCCATTAGCAACTAATAATTGTCATTGCTCCTCCCTGCAGTCCTAAGGCATGTGCATGCAGTCATGTAGCTACTTACACAATGTTTATCTCCATTACCAAGTGACTTCTTTGGTATTTAAAAATACTAATGATTTACCACATCTTCACAGTGCTCAGAGGCCTGAATCTACACTATATAAAGGTAATGGTATAGCTATGGAAGTGGAAGGAGGCGACACTAATCTGAGAGAGACATACTATTATTGGCATTTACTCGGAGGAGATTTTTCTAAAAATTACTGCTTTTTTCATAAGGTATGTTTACCCTTTTCATAAACTGCTTACATTTCATATTTGGAATATATTTTGATATGCAATAGATTTTTTTTTATCTGTATGCCTTTTTTAATTAATTTATTTATTTTATTTTTATTTATTTTGCATTTATTGACCAGGATAGTCCGACTGCATATATGTCCATTTTCAGCGAAGGCCCAGGGAGAAAAGCTCCGCATACCAAAAAAGAGACAGTACATACATCACTGAGTGATAAACTCAGGCAGACATGTTTAGAAAAGTATAAACAAAGAATACAGGCAGATATCAATATACACAATGTGCAGACTTACATCTGATTGGCAAAGACGTATCAGAAAATGTGAACATAGAATACAATCAGATCTCCTAATTCACAATGCTTAGACATTCAAATGCTATGAGGCATAGATACTTGGCTAAACAGCAGGTTGGGTAGCAAGACATGTATTAGTGAAGGTGTTAGTCAGGTTTAGAACAAGAGCACAGCCAGTGATATGTTGGTATACTTCAGATATGTCAGTTCTTGCTGTGCTTTTCAAGTTTGTTAATGAATGGTATATTACAGTATTGTATTATGGTTTGCTCATGGAATTCCACTAGTTACTGCAGACAAGTGTATTATGTTTATTAGCAACTTCAAGTGTTTGTGCATGTGAAGCTAATGGAGGCATTTGGCTTCTCAGATGTCCCATGGTGACCTCCATAACAGTAGAGAGACCAATGGGAATTGTCTGGGCAGTTGAACTTTGAATTTTTGAGTAGTAATTGATAATCCTGTCATCCAGTAGTCAGATACACAACTGCTGTCCTCATTACAGAAATGTTAACAGAATGTATATAATGCTAATGTATTAAAGTTTTTACTTTGGGGTAGGGGCTCCCCTAGCTTGTAGTAGACTGAAATGAGCATTGTGTGCTCAACTGCTTTGTGTTCAGGGTGGGTGCACAGACTTTATTTGCAGAGAATGATTTTCATATGTGCTACAAATGTGTTTTTTTTTTCTATTTTATGCCATACAGGATTATGGCACCCACACCATCTGTACCATGCATGCCACAATTCAGTGATATAGAGAACAAGGCCATAATTGAAACCTAATGCTGATATTGATCTTTTCTGCTTGACAGATGCAGATGTCTGCCAGAAAAAGGATATGGAAGCAGTTGGTCACTGACATAAACATAGTGAGCAGCCATGAAAGAAACTATAATCAGGTGTGACACCTTACCACTGATATGATTACAGTGGCACGGTGGAGGGCATCTCCAGTAGTGCAAGAACAGATGACTATGAGGGGTGGTTTTGTTATCAAACCACCATTCACTTAAACTCTGCAGTTCCCGTACCCTGTCAGAGATCCTGAAAGCTCAGCAGAGGGTTCACACAGACTCATTGATATTGGTGCTGATGTGGATTACAGTCCAAGCATATCTCAAGAAGAACTTCCAGGTGTGCTATAAAAAAGCATTTACTGCCATTCTAAGCATTGTTATGTGTTGCTACTTGTACATCTGGAAACTTTGAGGCATGTGCCTTACAAGACATAGAGTCCAACAGAGATTTTGTTGAAGGGAATAGTCAGTCTGATTTTGTGATATTTCTTAACGGTAAGATAGGCAGATAATTATTCTCTTGCCCTTGTCTCATTTGCATCGTGATGCTTGTTAACTTTTCCACGGCCTTCCTCTTTTTCCAGGGACATCACAATTACCATATGAAAGACCACCCGCACATGGTAAGCACAAACTTTCTTTAATTATTAATAACCATTTTGTAGATGTAAGTCTGACTAGAGAGTAAGTATTATATTAATTTAGCATCTGAAAATGTTTAATATGAGTGTTTATAACACAGTTTGATTCACTTCCATACATTATTTCTCTCCTTCTCAGGTTAATTGCTTATTATCACAGGTGACCTCTGATAGTGGCAGTGTAGAACTCGTACCACCTGTACTTTACCAATCAGATGCAAATGTTATCTTTCTCCAAGAAACGCAGTTACTTAATGACGATTGGAATAAGGATAGAGATAAACATTGCCTGTAGTAGTAAGTCAAATTTAAAAGGTGTAGCTATCCTTGCCCAAAAAATCATTCAATGAGGATATTGTTGAATATGGATCAGATGATATTGGTAGATGGTATTATTTTTGTTCTGTAAGCTATATATCCTGTTGACCCACACTCTTTTTAAATGTCTATGGTCCTTGTGCTAATCAACACGAGTTTATCATACAAATCTATAACTTATTATTAAAATTCCCTAATCAGGACTATGTGATAAGTGGGGACTGGAATACTGTTATTAATCCTTTAAATGACAGATCTAGCAGGAATAAGTGACACAATGCTGAAGCATCATTGGCCTTAGAAGATCTAATGTTAGACTTCGCCCTAGCTGACCCTTTTTACTCAAAAGGCTATTCCAATTCTAGTGAGAAATATTAAACATTAGTCAACATGACTGAACCACGTAGGGCCATATTTTATACCATCAAGTAGCTAGTCCTGCCTCAGCTGAAGACCTGGAAGGTAACTGGAGAAAAAGGCATAGTAGTTCAAGGTATTACTCAGGGCTCTAGCACTCTAAGAAGAGGAGGAAATAGGTAGAGCTGAAGAAGAATGGTAGCACCTCAAAACATCATGTGTGAGGACTAAAGAAGTGGTATGTGGCCAACACAGGTATGGAAACAAGGTACATAAGGAAAGCTGATGGTGGAATGAAGGTGTCCAGGAAGTCATCAAAAGAAAGAAGGAGTGCAGAAAAACGTGGAAAATAGAAAAGACTAACCAGGATAGAAAGTAATACTGGCTCCCTAACAAAGAAACTAAGAAAGGTGTTGCAATAGCAAAGAACAGGGCATTGGAGGCACTCTACCAGCTTCTGGAAAGTGACTTAGTAGGTGGCACAAAGAAACTACATCAGTTTGCAATACACAGACAGAAAATTAAAGAAGATAGTCGGACACCCTTCATAAAGGATGCCAGCAACAACCTGCTCACCAGTCCTCAGGATATCAAAGACAGATGGAAGGAGTATTTCCAGCTGCTTCTGAATGAAGAAAAACCCCACAGAAGCTGTACTTCCCCAGAAAAAACATACAATGAGAGAAGAAGAGGAGCGCGCCCTAGAAGAAGTAAGAATAGCACTAAGGAAAGTGAAATCAGGGAAAGCAGCAGGCACAGATGAGGTCACAGCAGATATGATAAAGATGCTGGGTGAGATAGAGGAGAAATGGCTCCTGGGGGTACTCATAGCAGTGTGGAGAGAAAGGTGTATCTCAGATGACTGAAGAATAAGCATACTTGTGCCAGTGTACAAGAACAAAAGGGACATCCACAACTGCGGGCAGTACAGAGGCATCAAACTTCTGTCACATTGCATGAAAGTTCTGGAGAGGGTGATTGATAAATGGATACGTAAAGTAGAAGAATGTAAGATAGGAGATGAGTACTTCAGATTCACATCAGGATACAGCACAATTGACCCAATGTTTGCAGTGAGACATACAGTTGAGAAGAAGATAGAGATGAGGAAAGAGCTGAACTGGGCATTCCAACATTTGGAGAAAGCATATGACAAGGTCCCAAGAAAGCTAATTTGGGCAGTACTGTGGTGATTTATAGTCCCAGAAACATTGGTAGAATTAGTGCAGGCTATGTACAAGGATCAATTGACTCAAGTATGGACAGTGTTCAGTCTCACAGGGGGATTCCCAGTGGGAGTGGGTGTGCACCAGGTTTCTACTTTGAGCTGACTACTATTCATACTGTTGATGGACTACATTAGCAAATAGATCAGAGGGAACAGATCAACAAAGTTGCTGTATGCAGATGATGATGCATTACAGGCAGACTCTGAACAAGAACTTCAGAAAAAGAATAGGGAAATGTAATGCGAAACTGAAGGTACATGGGATGAAACTAAACACAGATGAGACAGTGGTAATGGCAGCAAACTGGGGAAATCAGAAGAAGATGAGAAATGACAAGTGACAAGTGGAGTACCTCAGGGTTCAGTCCTGGGGCCACTCTTGTTTGGTATCTACTTCTCTGAAGTACAGGCCAACACTAAGGGACTCTGGCTAACAAAGTTCGCAGATAACTGCAAACTGGGAGCCATTACTGAATCTCCAAATGATGTGGATATTCTACAAAAGGGCCTTACAGAAACAGATGCCTGGTGCCAGAGCCATGGGCTCAAGCTTAATGCCAAGAAATGTATAGTTATCCCCTTTGGAATAAAACATGTAACCATGAATTACCACATAGGTGGCAGTACACTAAACATCGAAAGTGTGATGAGAGACTTAGGGACACAGGTGGACGTGGTCTCACCTTCGATAAACACATAGCCACAACAGTCAGGAAATCCTTCTATGTGGCGCACCTCATTACTAAGGGCTTCTCATCCAGAAAAAAGGAGGTCATTGTCACACTGTACTCATCTCTCTTTAACCCATTATATAACGCCACATTTGGTATGTACCTCACAAGACATCTGCAACAGCTGGAAAGGCCGCAGAAATACCTCACTAAAAGAATCACAGGCCTAAAACAGATGCCATATGTTGACCATCTAAAGAAACTCCAGCTATACTCTGTGGCATATCATCTACTCAGAGATGATCTCTGCTTAACATACAAGGTCATGTCAAACCCTGAGCTGTTGGACATGCTCCCCTTAAAGAAATCTCAATCCCTCAGAGCCACACATGCCAGGGATCTAAACCTTGTCATAACAATGAACAAAACATGCTGGAGGGAAAGGTTCCTGAACTAGAGACTCCCCATACTCTGGAATAGACTGCCCATTCATGTCAAGCAGAGCATCTCCTTGGCCCTCTTCAAAAGGAACCTTGATAATTGGATGGGAGATAGGAAATTCACCCCGGGGATAATGTCAGTCACTCTGCTAGACAGGGGTCCAGGGAAGTAAATAGTGTGGGAAGAAATATCCATGGAATTGTTATGGCTAGGCTTGTATAGGCCCTAGGGCCAATAGCCTAGTACCAACCTATGAACCTATGAACCTATGAGATAGAAGGGAAGAGAGTGGAACAGGTGAATAGCATGAACTATCTGTGAGGGGTGGTTGAGGATAAGGGATGTCTGAATGAAAAGGCTAAAGCTAGAATCAGAGGGGCTGCAGCCAAATGGCATAGAGTCTCAGGTATAGTCTATGACAGAAGAATGACAAAGAAGCTGAAAAGTAAGGTGTACAAGACAGCGGTGTGACCAGTTCTACTGTATGGTACAGAAACCTGGGCAGTAAAGGCAGAGCAGATGAGGAAGGTAAAGGTGATGGAAATGAAGTGCCTGGGAAGGGTGGTAGGATGCACACTGTGGGACAGATGAAGAAATGAGGACATAAGAGCAGAAGCCAAAATAGCTCCAACTGCAGAAAAAGATTAAAGACAACAGATTACAATGGTTCAGACACATGCAGAAAAGCCAAAGACAATCTGGTGAAAAGATTTGGGATAGACAAGAAGAAGGTAAGAGGAAACAAGGATGTTCAGCAAAGAAGTGAATGGAATAAGATATTTACTACATTTGGAAACCTACTGACTCCTAAAGGTGACAGTGGCCTTGCATTCAGCATATGTATATTTTTACTTGAACAGCATTCTACAAATTTAGGAAAATGTCACTGAAAGACAACTCATATGTGACTGCAAGCAAACATCATAGTGTCATTGGTGAGGTTCAAGCATAAAAATGGTGAAGTTGTGACATCAGTTAAATAGTCACAGTGAAAAAAATGTTGTTTATAATATCAAGGAGCTGAAAGAATGCATTAACTCCAGAGATGGAAATGTCACCTGCAAGTCTATGGTCTGGTTATACTTTTAACAATAACAGTTCTTTTATAATGCAATCAGATCTAAAATCTCCTTAAGTTGTCTAGAGAATAAACTGTCTAATGAAATGTTGACTCCTATGGACAGAAAAAATCAAGACACATTTGTATTTATTTTGTTGGAATATTTATTTATTGACTGAGTAATTTCAGCCATCTGAAGACCCCTTTCAGCCTAAAGCAGAACCAACAGGTCAAAATGCTATAACAGTTAATAGAGAGAAGTTGCTGCTTGGATAATGCAGTAGCATGCAAACAAGGTACTATATCCAATGTGATCATATACATGCAAGTCAATACATGTGACATAAAAGTATACAACTTAATATGGCTGCAAGGAATCTGCTACAAATATCTTTGTAAAGGTAATTTATTTTCAGTATGTCAAAGAGACTTATTACTCAAATGTAGACCACAGTAACCAGATTTTCTGCACTATCTTCAACCTGTAGGCAGCAGAGAGGCATGTTTTTAAACTGAGGAGGATATGTATATGTATATATGTGTATATATATATATATATATATATATATATATATATATATATATATATATATATATATATATATATAGTTTCACTTCATATATTCGAAATGCTGAAATCCCGAATTTCAGCATTTCGGAGTGTATGAAGCCAAAACCATCAGAACACCAAAAGGCTAGAAAGCCGAAATCACAAACCAAAACACACATACACTACACCACACACAAACCACAACACCTACACCACAAAAAACAAAAACACAACAAACCACCACACATACACATACCTACACTAAACAGAAGCAGGGGGGGCAAGCTCCCCATGCACCCCCCCATTAATTCCGAGATTGCATGGAGAAAAAAAAAACTCAAACACACACACACACACACACACACACACACACATCACACATACACATACTTTACAAAAACGCTCACATACACTCACTCACCTGAACGTCCGAACACAAACATCCCAAACAAACACTTTCCATAATGTAGCGTCACTGCATAAGTATGGATTTGACATATTTGCATTCGTGCTTATGCACTTTCGCTATTCTGACGTTTCGGCTTCATGCACTCAAAATGCTGAAATTCGAGATTTCAGCATTTTGAGTATATGAAGTGTAACTATATATATATATATATATATATATATATATATATATATATATATATATATATATATATATATATATTATATATCTAAGGATATAGGGAATCTCCAAACTCTGGATCCCACACAGTTTGGTTTTGTGAAGGGTAGATCATGCCTGTTCAACATGCTCAACTTCTTTCAGTCAGTCAACAGAGCTGTGGATGAAGGCAAGGTGGTTCATACAGCCTACCTTGATCTGGCCAAAGCCTTTGACACCATTCCCCACTCAGGAATCATAGAAAAACTCACTAAGCTAGACATCAACCCCTATATCACTAGTTGGGTTAAAACTGTCTCACAGGTAGGACCCACAGTGTGAAAGTAGTTTACTCCATGTCAGACTGCCGACCAGCCATGAGTGGAGTCTCTCAGGATTCAGTCCTGGGTCCTCTCCTGCTTGGTATCTATTTCTCTGAAGTCCAGGCCAACACAAAGGAACTCTGGCAGACAATGTTCGCAGATGATTGCAAGTTGGGAGCTATTATTAACTCCCTGAGTGATGTTGATATTGCAGAAAGGCCTCACTGAGACCGTCTGGTGTCAGAACCATGGCCTTAAGCTCAAGACCAAAAAATGTGTCATCATCCCCTTTAGGAAAAACCCAGTTCCCATGAATTACCACATTGATAGTAGCCCACTGAACACAGAAGGCATTATAAGAGATCGGGGAACACATGTTGACAGCAACCTCTCTTTTGACCACCACATTGACAATGTGGTCAGAAAGTCCTTCTATCTGGCATATCTCATTACTAAGGGTTTTGCATCCAGGAAGAAAGAGGTCATTGTCTTCCTCTACTCTTCCTTCATTAGGCCAATCATTGAGTGCAATGCCCCATTTGGCATGTACCTCACTAAACACCTGCAACAACTGGAGAGGCCACAAAAGTACCTCACAAAGAGGATCCTAGGCCTTAAACATTTGTCCTGTATGGACAGACTCAAAAAATTCATATCACCTACTTAGAGGCGAACTCTGCTTGACATGGCAAAGCCATGTCTGACCCAGCCCTGTTAAAAATACTACATCTAAAGAAATCCCAATCCCTCCACACCACATACTCCAAAGACTTCAACCTCATTACCACAGTCAACAGAACATGCTGGAGAGACAGGTCCATAACCCAGAGACTGCGCATGCTATGGAATAGACTTTCCATACATGTCAAGCAGAGGACCTCACTGGCCATTTTTAAAAGAAATCTTGACGAGTGGATGAGAAATAGAAAATTCACCCCAGGGAGCACTCCAGTGGCTTTACTTGACAGAGGCACTGAAAACTAAGGTCGGGTGGCATGATGCCAGAGTAATCCTATGGGCTAGGCTTGTAAAGGCCCAAGAGCCATTAGCCTAGTACACACCTATGAACCTATGAACATATGAACCTATTTTATGAGATAGAAGGACATTTCAACAGACAAAAGAAATGCTTGAGAAGGACCTCTTGCCAATAGTTTTGCTGATGAAAGGTCTTGACAGCATTAATGCTCCCCCAAGGGTGTAGCCAGGCATACTCTTTGTACTCTACTGTGTACATTTTTTTCTGAGCATCACATCAATATGTTTTTTACAGGTCATATTATGTCTAAATGAATGCTTCCAGAAACAGGTGCAATATTGTTAATCAAAAAACTATACCCCAGATTCAGCAAGCCCTGCACTGTGTGCAAGGCTAGTGAAGGAGCTCCAGCAGGCAATATGTCTGCCGTGTGATCCAGGAATAAGCTATAGGGATGTGCATGAGCACTCCTACACTAGTCCTACAAGGACTCAGCCAATGTATGCAAATTACCCCATTTGCAGGAGAAATTCATGCAAACGAGGTGAATTTGCGATCCAGGAAGCTGGAAACTGGCCATGCAGGACTAGTGTAATCTGCAGAAATGTACTCCACCAGTAACAGAGTACATTTCTGCAAACTACAAAACGGAGCCATGACAGCTCCAAATAAAGGGTGAATATTATGTATAAGCATGCCAATGGCCGAATATAAGGCCATTGGCATGGAAAACAGCTGCAAAAATAAAAAAAAATCAACTTTTATTCTTTTTAGCCGATGTCGGCTGTTTAAGCATAGGGCAGCAGCGGGCAAATGGGATCGGTCTGAAAATAAGAAAAAAAAAACTAAAATAGGCATCCTAACCAAAATCACTATTTTGCCATTATACTCAATGGCAGGCAGAAGACAACATGGCTAGTGAATAGTGGTTGCTAAGGGGGGAGGCTCAGTGTGGGACATGTAACTATGCATCAGCAGGCAATCCTATGCAAATGAGGGGAATGATACTGAATCCCAGATTTCCCCTGCATGCTAGTCAGCACCCAACAGTGTAAGAGCAGGAATAGCTTGGTACAAGCCTAGGAGTTAGCTGACATCATATGGGTGTGTGTCAGGCATACTGTAAGTGGAATGGAGCCCTGTGGCTCGGGTTTACCCTTAGTTTAGCAGAGCTAAACAAGGGGGTGTGTCTGAGGCTACCTAGCACTCTTTACATTGCCTAAGCAAGTGTGTGCACCGCACACTGGGTTTAAAAGAAAAAAAAAAAAGAAGTAAACCAGGAAATAGCAGCTCTGTGCACATTTGAGCACTGTGTTTGCATGCACACCCCCATGCTTAAACAGGAAGGCAATGAGAAGGGAAAACAGCAATAGGAAGGTAATCAGGGAAAACTAGCATAGCTGGCAGGTGAAATGTATCAGAATCAGCCAATTACACAGGCAGTAGACCAGCCCAGCCCAGAACACTACTATAAACTATGCAAACACCTTTCCGTCTGGATTTTCCCACATACTCTACACCACCGGTGTATACAAGCGGGGAACTTTTAACAAACAAAAACAACAGAATGATGGGGGTTGCAGCAGCTATCAGACATCAACATGTGGAAGTGGTTGAGGGTGATGAGGATGAGAATGCTGTCAATCAACCCACAGTGAGGAGCTGGCAAAGGGTGCACAGACCCAGGGTAACATACCAGGGGCTACATGAGCTGGAGATAGTGGAGCGCTATAGAGTGAACAGGGACCTCCTATAGCAAATTGCTGAACTGTGCTGGCCACGCCTGATACAGAACTAACAGAGGGGAACCCATCCCAGTGGATACCAAGGTATGTATAGGCCTAGGAATACTAGCTACAGGTACCTCCCAAAGACCAACTGGGGATATCATGGGGATCTCATAGGCATCAGCATCCAGAGTATTCCACCGGTTCCTGGATGTCATGTCAGCACATGTCAGTAAGCATGTATATTTTCTCAACACCCGTGAGGTGTTGGTCAGCAATATGCATCTCTTACACCAAATAGCAGAATACCCTGAGGTGGTGGGTGCTATAGACTGCATGCACATACACATCAAAGCACCATCCAGTGAGCGGGGTAGGGTCTACATCAACTGCAAGGGCTTCCCCTTCATCAACTGCCAGGTTGTGTGCAATGCCCAGGGCATTATAATAAATGTGTGTGCTGGCTGCCCTGGAAGCTATCATGATTCCCACATCTGGCATCTGACACAGCTGTACCAGAGATTTGTCAATGGGGACATCCCTTACGGTCAACTAGTGGGGGATGCTGGTTATGCACTGTAGCCATGGCTAATGACACCCATCAGAAATGCACACACACTCGAACAAGAACGCCATAATGAGGCACACGCACAGACCAGAATCAAAATTGAGCATGTGTTTGGGATGCTCAAGTCATGGTTCCAGTGCCTGGACACATCCAGTGGAGCCTTGCAGTACTCACCAGCGACATGTACCCAAATTGTTATCGTATGTGCCGTGCTACACAATATGATTCTGCGGAAAAAGCTGCAGCAGGAACAGCACGGGGCAGAGCCACACAGCCCCCTCCATTACCAAGGCCTGCACAGGCACAGAGTGACTCAGAGGAGGAACAATCTGAGCCTGCCCCAGTAGGCAGATGGAGGCATGCCCAGTATGCCGTGGCCTTGGCAAAGAGGCAACGCATAGCACATACACTGACACAGTAGGGACCCAGGGAATGACACCTCTCTCTGACTTACACATACAGTAAAAGGGATGCCAAACATGACACTACCTGAGCTCAGCCATGTATAGGGAGTGTACTATGTGCATCTGACATAGGCAGCCCCCAGAACCATCGTCAATACTGGCACACCCACAAGGTAAGTCACTCTTCTTACCAATTGTTGATTGGAGTAGTATGTGTTGTTACTTGTATCTATGGTATGGACATGAGCATGCAAGGGAATCAGGTGGTTGAATGGGATGCCAGCTGATAGTAGACACCTATAGTAGCAGCATGAGATCTGTAACAAATACACATAGTGACAAAACCCACTGCAGGAAATATGCTGGGCCACGTGTGTCCGTATGACACACACATGCCAGTCAGGGAGGTTCACATACCCAACAAAGTCTCAGCCAGCAGGACAGGTGTAGACAAACACAAACAAAGGCTGTGCCAAGGCCTCTAAATGATGCCTATAGGTAACCACCTCCACAGGCCTACACAGACAGACTACATCAGGTCAGGCAGTAGGATGTTAGTTCTGAAGAGTAGGAAGTCAGAAACTGATATATAAGTCAATCAAACCTAAGACCTGTAGTACATTGCTATGCCTCTAGTCAGCATGATAGGTTAGAATACAGAAGGAAATGGAGTACCTGACATACCAGTACAGACATAGCAAATGTGTACAAGTGTCAGGTTTGCCCCCCCAATCCTATGTAGAAATGTAGAAACAGTCAAGTGTGCCCCCCAATCCTGTGTAGAAATGTAGTAACGCTCAGGTGTGCCCCCCATCCTGTGTAGAAATGTAGAAATAGTCAGGTGTGACCCCCCCCCCCCAATCCTGTGTAGAAATGTATAAACAGTCAGGTGTGCCACCAACCCTACTTCAACATGTAGAAACAGTCAGGTGTGTCCCCCCAATCCTATATAGAAATGTAGTGCTGCTCTTGTGTGCCCACAATCCGATGCACACATGTTGTAACAGTCAGGTGTTCCCCCCAATCCTATGTAGAAATGTAGTAACAGTCTGGTGTGCCCCTCCCAATTCTGTGCAGCAATGTAGAAACAGTCAGGTGTGCCCCCCCCCAATCCTATGTAGAAATGTAGTAACATGTATGTGTAGGTATAATAACAGTGGAGCACAGATGCCCAGAGGTGGCCAAGGTAGCAGGATAGATTGTAGCATTTGTACGATATGCAGGTATGTGTTTGTTAGGTTGGTGTGTGTTTCATATTGTGTGAGAGTGGTCAGCATGTATGTATATTGAGGTATGACCTGTTGGTCGTTGCCCAGTACTGCTTATGACAGGGCCAAGTCCTCACAACTGCAGTGCCAAAGACAATTCCTACCAGTATAACACATGCTAGCATAAGCCTCTGTAAATGTATGGTGGTAATGTGTGTCACCATCTGAAAGATTGACATGGCATGGCTGTTTGGCTAGATATACAAGCAGTACACAGGGGAAAGTACCCCAGACATACAATATATAATGTGTAACTGTGAAATGGACACACCCTTGGGATTGTACATACAGGTATGCATCACATTATCTGGGCCTGTAGTAGGGTATACCGGTGCCGTCTGCCTGAACACTTGCAGATCACAAAGGTGGTAGGACTGATGTATTGGGAAACAGCTTATGTACCTGCACATGCCAGTATAACTGGAATGCCCCATGTATATCTGTGCATCAGATGCAAGTAGTGCCCATAGCACACATGCACCCAGCTAACCCAAACACCATCCACAGGTACCTCTCTGGTCATATCCCTGCTGTTTGGAATAGGTACAACATGACCCCCATCTGTATATGGCAATAGCGAAATAATGTAGCATGCAGTGCAGGTGTCCCATGCAGGTGAGTCCCTAGCTGTAGGTAGCACCCTGTCAGCATCCAAACCACCTGATCAATACTGATAGAAAATATCGGCATGAACAGCTAGCACACCTACCCTGTCACCCCAGGGGAATATACTGTATGGCGGTCTGGGACTGTAGGACTGACAGAATGCAACAGCCTGCCACAGCTGGCCCGCATCACCATGAAATGGCCTACAGGCCTCTGCCAAAAGTCTGCATCTCATGCGTACTGCCAATGTATGTTATGTCATGGACACCCAAATAACAACATAACACACTCTACATAAGCTATATGCAAGGCCATGTGGACAAACCACAGTAACATGTCCACCATGTCCCACTGCATGAACTGTGGACCAACAGCAAAACACAGCTGTGATGAGGTGATAACCTTAGGGAAAGTATCAGAGAATGTATGCATAATGTATGGAAGAGGATAGAATAACAGGGGGGTGGGAGCATGGGCAGCAAGTAATGTGCAAGGTCTGACACACAGCTGTGTGCACATACTATCCCTGGCTGAAACCACATAAATGGGTGGCTACAAACCTGCCCATACACCACAATAGGGGTAATGTCCTGACTCATGGCCCCTGCCTCTGGGTAACCTGTGTGAATCTGTACAGCTGTGAGGTATTGCCACAGCAAGATAAGGCCATACTGTCATGTCGATGGATGCACAAGTATGGGATCCTCTGCCAGCACTGTAGCAAGGTGCTGAACTGGATGCACAGACCCAGCAGCAAGTGTCTGCAGCTCCCCCTCCAGAATGGCATAACACCATGAATATGTAGGTGTCTGCCCACAGTACCGGACACAGCTGCATTCACCCTTGTACCCCAGGATATCACTATGAGCAAGAATGTCCACCTGACAGTACTACTTGAGGACATAAAATATCACCGTGTATAACAGTACACATATCTGAATATCTCTGCTAACACCAGTACTATGTAACAGAAGCAGTACAGACACAATCACCTACAGTACACACTATCCCTTGCACAGTTTGTCCCCATATTGCCAAATGATCTATGGATAACCTGCAGAAACAGTTTGCTATCTGTAGGTGTACAACACAATGGTCTGCACTGGAGTACAAATTACCTGGAATGGATCCATGCATTCAACACAGAAGGGCATACTGGGCATGCTCACACACTTAGAGAAATGAAGGCAATGTCAGACAATAACATACTGAAAGGTCATTCCAGGCATGCTCATACACTTAAACAAATGAAGCCAATGTCTGCAAACAACAGTGGACCATACATATCTGACAGTTGCAGATGTTAGTGCATACACTCCTCAGTATGCACCAGTTATGCTTTGCACACACATTGGATAGGAATACAGACATATATCCAAGGACAACACACTATAATAAGTCAAAAGTAGACATACATAGATGTGTGGAAGAGAGTGACTGTGACAAAGAGTCACCCATCATGAGGCCTGTCCCACCCAGCACACAGCCTAATGGCTACAACCACAGGATGTGTAAAGGTCACTCACTGTAAAAATTAGCCACTGGTATCTATCAGCATTAAAGACTATGTGGTGCAAGTGCTAGCTTTGCAACATGACTATACAAGGCAGTCATCATCTAGCAGCTGTATACACGTACCTGCAGAATATAACCCTGCATGTGCCTGCATGTGGTGTGTCAACCTCTAGATGAATGGGTTGTGGTCCATGCACAGACACTGCTCTCCCCATTGCCCTACTATGACAAGCCTGCTGATGTCATCCACTTTGAAATACACCTTTGGGAATAAAGTAGTCCAGTAATCTCTGTGGTGCATCCTAAAACTGCATAATGCTGTTGTGTGATTAACTAGTTAGGTAGGAGTTCTAATCCCAGACATGGCAACTGTGTGTGTGTTTGTATGTGTGTGTGTGTGTCTGTCTGTGTAGGGAGCAATGCTTTTGATGCTAGCCATTCTCTCTACAATTCAAATGCCCTACTTTTGCAAGGCTGCTGATGTAATTCAGTGTGAGATACACCTTTGGGAAAGGTATAATCCAGTAATCTCCGTGGCGTATCCTATAACTGTGTACTGCTATGGTGTGATAAACTAATTAGGTAGGAGGTCTAATCCTAGACATGGCAACTGTATGTGTGTGTGTGTGTGTGTGTGTGTGTGTGTGTGTGTGTGTGTGTGTGTGTGTGTGTGTGTGTGTAGGGAGAAATGCTTTTTAGGCCAATCACACTCACTACAATTCAACTAACCTACTTTGGCAAGGCTGCTGATGTCATTCACTGTGAAATACACCTTTGGGAAAGGTGTAGTCCAGTAACCTCAGTGACGCATCCTATAACTGCGCAATGCTGTTTTATGTGTGTGTGTGTGTGTGTGTGTGTGTGTGTGTGTGTGTGTGTGTGTGTGTGTATGCGCCCCTGTCTGTGTAGGAAGCAATGCTTTTTAGGCTAGGCACACTCACTACAATTCAAATGTCCTACTTTGGCAAGGCTGCTGATTTCATTCACTGTGAAATACACCTTTGGGGCAGGTGTAGCCCAGTGATCTCTGTGGCACATCTCATACACACACACACACACACACACACACACACACACACACACGCACACACACGCACAGACACACACACACATGCCTAGTCAACAACTGCTATGTTGGTAGTACCATGGATATTGCCCACAGATAGCAACCGTGGTGTGATTCCAGTGGAATAAAGAGGGCATGGCACCCTGTCCATCAGTACAATAGGCACATACATGCAGACAGGGTGCCTTCACTATGTTCCCCACTGGACACCTGCCACACCTGTGATGCCATCAAATGTGACCCACAAAGGCATACCATGCCTTAAACACATGCTGTATATGGACAGATGCCACTGACACCAGGGAATACCTGTATCATGCTATCAATGTAGGTCCAAGGTCAACCTACTGTCCATTACCAGTTCCCGCCACATGAGGCCATGACTGGCACATCTGATGATAACAATATGAGTACACAACTTGGGCCAGACACCCCAGGTACAGTTCCACATGTCACTGTACATGCATGTGGGACGTGTGCACATCCCAGACACCGTCCATGTCATGGACTAAAGAACATATACATGGCAAGCAATGCACAGCAACGGACACACACAATAGTTACCCAGGTGACTGTGGATGGAGAATACAATACCCACCTGAGTGGGCCAATCCAGACACTACACCCCTGAGCCACACTGCAGACCATTATCATGTGACCTGATGCCAAGGTATACCAGTCACCTAGCCTTGTATAGCCTTCTGGCACAGTCAACCGCTACACACCTGTAAAGCAATGCACCCATGCATGTCAGTACTGGCACCCTGTGTCTGTGTGTGTGGTGTATGATGCTTTTGACCACATTCACACTTACTACAACCCTCATTGGCATACTGAAGCATTCTGTCTGATGTCAGACACCTTCACATACCCTTTGCCCATATAACCTCCAGATAACCCCTGTGGTGCATGTGATACCTGTACAGTACTGTATTGTGGCAAACTAACTAGGGAGGAGGTGTATTCTTGACCCTGCCAAGTATGTCAATGTGTGCAGGTCCCTGAGGGCATGTGGCTGCGATGACACGGACACCTGGTCATGCAGACAGGCATGTGTACTACACCTACTGTATCGCTACCATATCACTGTTGCAGATGTCACTCACCATCACATATACGTTTGGAAAGCTCCTCAACATGTAAGCTATGTGGTGCATCCAATCACTGCATAGACATGTGATAGCAATACATAGTCAGTCAGGGGTTTGATACCCTGTACAGGTAGGTGTGTGACACAAAAATGCTTAGGTTTTACTGTCCCTCCCCCTCCCTGACTTATCTTTGCCTCTGTCGGCCTCACTCACTCCCTCCCTCTCTGGTGGATGTGGAGACTTACACCTGCTTTGCTTAGGCAGCAGCATGTGATCAGCTGATGGCCTCTGCACAAATTGCAGCCCTCCTCTAGCTGATTGCATGTGGAACAGCTGTGGTAACATTCTCATAGCCAATTGCATGGAAGCACACTCCCATATCTAGGAACATTATGTTGATGTTGGGCCTTTTCATTCACTGTGAGCAGGACCTAGATCTGTTGTTTGGCAAACAGCATCACAGATGGAGTGGGGATTAACCTCTAACAGGCCAACACACAGGTGGGGGATATGCCTGACATGACTACAGAATGTAAGTGTTGCTATTCTGTATTAGGAGTAATGTTGGCTTAAAAGGGTGTGTGTGGATATGGCTGGTCTACATGTTTTAATACCTGTCATGACAGTGCTATGTTTCTGAGGAAACCCCCATCTGTAGGGTCATCTGCAGACTGGGCAGTGTGTGGTGCCTTTTGTTTCTTGTGCTACTCACAGAGCACCTACTGTGAACTGCAGAAGCATAGTGTGAGGATTGCAGTCAGTACATGGTGACAGACATGGGAGTTACTGACTTTATATCCCTCATGTACACCATAATTTATTGACATCATATCTGATAACAAGCCAGGGAGATATCAGACTGCTACACATTATGTATAGTAAGGGTTATATTTGAGGACATAACCTGGGCATTCTTTGGTTGTGTGTACAGTACTGAGGTCTGTGTACTCATGGTGATTGTCGACAGTCTGTATTGTCAATATGTACCTTGGCCTGTGTACAGACTGTGGTAGATGTCATTGTTCTTGGTCCTGTTCTATCTGATGTTACATGCTGTTCCACTATATGTTACCCTATCGGCTTACATGTTTGTAGGGCCAAACACACACATGTCCCATACCACAGACAGGCATTGGACCACACTGTGTAGTGGCCCAGTATATGTAGGGTTAGTGTGTGAGTGACACATATGAGGATGGTGTTAATCAGATAGTCCATATACTGTAATATTACACTAGCTACCATATGTGGCTGTGGCTGTGTTCACATTGGTTGTGGTTATGCACTTTCACACAGGTGTCTGTTACTCTGTGCTGTGACATGCCTGTAGAGCCTGCTATATATGCAGGTACGTGTGTATTCCCCCATAAGAAATGTATGCCAGTGTTGTGGCAGTCTGCCTGTAGCCTGCGCAGTGCTTTGTTACATGCCTAGCAGCTTAGTGTACTTATCCAGTGTGATGTCCAGATACTTGTCAGATGTACTGCTGACAGGCCACCATAACAGTCATGTATGTCAGACAAAGCAGTGGGATGCTGTTCAGATGTATGTCACTAACTAGTGGGTCGTATGTATCCATGGGACCTTTTTACCAGTGGTTAGTATGTGTCAGGACAGACAAGGGTGGGTGAAAGCATATCCTATGGAGGCAAATGTATACCAGTATTTACGTGATATACCCATGGCTGTTAACATCCACATTGTCAGGCTTGGTCCACATGTCTTCCACTAAGGGGTTCTGTGTATACCTCTGGACTGAGCAGAGTGTGTCAGACTCTTCACATTTATTGGCCATATCTCTGCTGTAGTCCACAGGATCATTACTGGACTAGCAGTGGTACTGTACTATGATGTCCTTAAGATGTCTGTCAGTGGCCAATGGTGCACATGTTAAAAGCAGATGTGACCTCCCACACACAACATGTCTGTGAAGACAACCCCTATCACAGTAGCAATAGTCTATATATATACCTGCAATACATACCTGACATCCCCTTGCACTAAGAGGTTGGGACTAATGGGGCTGATGTAGGGCTCCATTCCATGTTCAGGACATATGGTGAACATATATGTATACATACCTATCCATATATCTATATAGATATATACACATATACATATTGACATACATAGATGTATATGTATATGTGTGTGTATATATATATATATATATATATATATATATATATATATATGGGTCCCCTACTATTTACCGAAACGCTGATTCGCCGACAAAGAAATCACCGACACCAAACGACCGACAACGCAGTTGACCGACAACGCAAAACACCGAACACCATAACACCGACACACTACACGTAAACGACACAGTACACTACAGGACATATCCACTAGCCCTAACCCAAACCCTAACCCTAAGGTCCGACACTACCGCACACTCTCCCTACCTGCACCCTAACCCTAACTCACTTACCCACCCCTAACCCCAAGCTCCGACACCACCGCACACTCTCCTACCTGCACCCTAACCCTAACTCACTTACCCACCCCTAACCCCAAGCTCCGACACCACCGCACACTCCCTCCTACCTGCACCCTAACCCTAACTCACTTACCCACCCCTAACCCCAAGCTCCGACACTACCACACACTCACCTATCACACACCCTAACCCTACATCCCTCACTATTGCACACTTACCTGTCCGCTCCCTACTCCTAAATCCCTCACTATATACTTACCAGGTCGCTTACACATTCCCCTTGTCGGTCTTCCGGCTGTCGGGATTCCAGCGTGTCGGTCAACTGCGTTGTCGGTCGTTTGGTGTCGGTGATTTCTTTGTCGGCGAATCGGCGTTTCGGTAAATAGTAGGGGACCCATATATATATATATATATATATATATATATATATATATCCATATAAACACTCAGATATATACAAATACACAGCAATATATGTCTACACATATACAGATAGAGATACATCTGCACATATACTTGTGGATATGTACATATATATTGACAGTAATAGGTATATCAGAATAGATATGTATGCACATATAGTTATAGACATCTACATATATATCTACATAAATAGGCATATCTGTACACATAGGATGTGCATACATATATAGCTATATATATACATGGCCATATATATGTTGCACTATACAGATGTGTATACAGACATATGTATGAATACACATGTGTATGTACATGTAGACATATATCAACCTATTTTATATATTTATATATATATATATATATGTATATATATATATATATATATATATATATATATGTATATCTATATATATATATATATATATATATATATATGTATATATATATATATATATATATATATATTCATATGCCTGTCATGTGTAAACCTCACAGTTGTGTATACTCTCCCAGATGTATTGCACCATATGTATCCGCTATGTGTACATTATGATAAAACAACATATGCGATGCAGCAGTCATATTAATAACAAGTACTACACAATTGTGAAAGTAAAGGCAATTGTTCAGTACTAATCAATATGTGTATTGACAGCTATATTGGAAAAACAACAGCTGTCTTCACAGTGGTCATGGCGTAGTGGTTAAGTGTTGTGACTTTAGTGTACGGGGTCCTGGGTGCAAGACCTGCTAGGGCTGTTCATTTTGTTGCTGGGCAGAACAAGGGCTGTTGGATACAGAGTGCTTAAGGCAGTTTTGAGCAGGTTTAAGTGCGTTTGTGCGAGTTTGTGCAAAGCTAGCCGGTGCTAAGCTACGGCTAAATGTACGGGCACTTACACAGTGTAGGCTTTGCTTACCAGTGTGCAGATCAGCTTACCTGTTATATTGCAGCAATGCTCATACCTGCTAAGCAAGAGTTAGCCCTGATAACCAGTTCACACCACCCAGTCTGATAACATAGCAGGGTAATGACATCTGTAATAAGTGTATATAATGCCATGTACAATACATGTGCCTATGTGCTGTCATTACAGTAGCAAGGGGTGTGAGTATCATGTGTGGGACACAGACATATATGAGGCCAGAACAGCACTATTATCCATGTGAATGTGTTACATACAAGGGTAATAGCCCAGGGTATGTGCTATCACACTGGCATGTAGTGTATCATGGTGGTACTACTGTTGACAGTGTTTACCCAGGCAAGAGCAGAGTGCAAAATGTAGTACTGACAACAGGCACACCTGCAGGCATAGCTGGACACTGAAGCCTCCCTGTTGTATCCCTGGTGTGTGAGCTGTGTCAAAGTATATAACCCCTACTTGATAATGATTTGACATGTGGAATGTAACTGTAGACTACCGTCTGTACAGCACATGATAGTGATGTCTCCTGACATGTAGTTATGGCATACATATTGTTGTCAAATGTATATCTGTTGACACATTCATCCTACTGCATAGCTACTTGCCAAGCTGATGACTGTCAGTCCCTGTACAGATGTGCAGATGGCAGGTATCCAGCTGGGATATGTACAGGCATCTTAAGCTTGAGTGACACTGACATGTCTGCCCAGCTGTGTAAGAACTGGCACATATTGGAGATAACACCCTGTATGCACCACATGCCATGGGTACCTCCACTACACTACCACAGTCAACAGAACATGCTTGGGTGCAGGTCTCCCTCACAGACACTAACCATGTGTTGTAATGCATGTTGCATGCATGTCAACTTGATCACTTCAGTGGTCATGTGCAGGAGGCACCTGGAGGAATTGCTGATGCATGTCACTCTCACCCTGAGGGTCACCACAGTAGTGTCTGTCGATAGATTGCCTGCTGCCGCATGGCAGGTGGCAGGATACCACTGTACACACAACCCCTACACAACCCATCTCTCCTTAGACAATAGCTAGGTACACAGCTATGATCACCTGCAGTGATGCACCCCTGTACTGACACATGTGTATGTGTGCATGACTGAGTATAGCAGTGTCTGTGTGTTGGCACACCTGTACATGGGAATTTCATGAGGGCCTTCACAACCACTGCAACAACCATTGCCATAGCCAGTTGTGGCTGCTGCTGTATGGACATTACATGTACTCTGTTAAGCTCCTCTCCATACTGGCTACATGAGCCTTGCAGTGCCAGCACAACATTGTTGTACAAATGGGTTGATAGGCATGGGATACCCTTTGTGTTCTGGCAAGTGAGTGTATGTGTGCATGTCCGTTTATCTGTAGGGTATAGCATTCCGAGGCCACTTGCACCTATTACAATACCCATTGCCACACAGTTGTACAGATAGTGTTACACTGCAGTACTGTATGGCAATGGGTATAGCCACACAGTAGTACAGACAGTGTTACACTGCAGTACTGTGGTACACTGTAGTACAGTCACTGTGGGCATCAGAACCATATTAGCCTGTCCCTGCATCGATGGTATGGATGACAGGGATGTGGCACATGCATCATCATATGCACAGGGTATGTTGTTGGTTTCCCAGAGGCAGAGGGTGGGACATACATTTGACACCATGTGTGTGGGTGAGGGGTGTACTGAGTTGAACTGGGCATGGTGATGTGGTGTGTGTAGGTATGGGGTTTCTTTAGGTGTGTTTGTATAGTGTGTGAGTATTCATGCACACAGTTCTGCCATGTGGCTGCCCAACACAGGTGTTTATGGACAGCTGCAGACCATACCTGGCAGGGTGTGCAGTTCACTGCCTCCAGCCACTGACACATGGACTGTGCCTGCCAAGGGTTCCATGAGCACATCCAAGTACAGGCCTCGATGTGCTACTCTCACCTGATGATGACAAATGTCCGCTGGAACCAGGCCCCTCCTGGGACTGGCCAGGACCACATGCTCGTGGCCTGCTGTGGTGTGGTGTGGGTAACACCCCCCGCAGTGCCGGGGCTGGTGCTGCCACTACCGGAGCCCCTTGGGGTCCTAGAACATCCACATTGACTGCCAGCTGTTGGCATTGCTGGCCTACATCTACACAGCCATTACTGCACTCCTACCACACATTCAAGCATGGACAGACCACAGTCAATGAGGGCCATCATCTCACCAGACCATCTATCCATGAACTCAGTTAACGCATGGACGGCACCAGCCAGTTCATGGGCATTATCACTTGCAGATGTGAGAGCAGCCCACTGCAGCCTCAGGCCTTGTCTGGTGTAATGTTCTATACATGCCTGCATCACCATAACAGCTTACAACGTGTACCTGCTGGTACCAGCTGTGTCACATCTGCCAGGGGCATGATGACCAGTGGCCCTGCAACGAGCACCCTGGGACATCTGACTATGTGGTGCCCTGCTGGACATCCGCCTATGCCTGCTGTGAAAAGACACAGTAGGCATGGTTACCACACTTTCCTGTGCACTGCCACCAAACTCCAGCTGTCCCTGCGCTATGGCCACTGGTGATGGGGTATGCATAGGCACTGAAACTGTGTGCGGGGTTGGTGTGGGTAAAAGTTGATGTCAAATGTTGGCACTGTTTCAGCCCCTGATAACCCTACCTGTGCCTCAACAGTACTATCATCATCTTTGGTGTCTGTATGGACACCAACATCAGATTGCATGCAGGAGGGACCCTGACCCACCTCACCACCTGTGGGGGAAAACAATAAATGCACTTTAAAACCTATACAGCATTGCATAACAGTACACACACACACACACACACACACACACACACACACACACACACACACACACACACACACACGCACACACACACACACACACACACACACACACACACACACACACACACACACACACACACACACACACACCACCACCGTAACACCTACCTGCCTGAGACTTTCCAGACAGACAGTCCCACGTATATTTCCATGTGTTCCCCATCCTGCATCATACTTGGTAACATACACACATTGATACCACTCATTAACATATCAGTCTTCTAAATGCCTAAACAAGTGATCACAACACAAGACCTGTAACTACATTACCTGCCTGACCTGTGTGTAGTGGTTTTAGATGGCCTCACTGCTGTCATTCAGTGTTCACCCTGTGTATGTCCGGACATGATGAGCATGGCCTGTGTGGGCTACTATGTTAACTTCTTAATATCACATGGCGTGTCATGTGTATGTATTGCTCAGTACATGCCAGATATGCTGATCAATCAGTCTATCATGTGACAACTGTAGTATATGGATACACTCCCTGGTGTTGACTAGTACTTCCCCAATGCATCTGTAGTGCTGCATACCTGGGTTGTCGGTCACCTCTCTGCTGAATGCGATATTAAGGGTATACCTGGTGTCTACCTTCCCTCTCAATGCCTGTTCCATGCTGCAGACCTTATACTTTCAGCTGTCCTGTGATTACATACATGACAAGTATTCCTGGTGTGTAATGTGGCAGTCCATGTACTGCATGATCCCAAAGGGAGGTACTGTTGTATGAACAACCCCACAATCCCACATGTGCATACATGACCACCCACACAAACACACACACATGCACACACACATCCTACATGCATCAACCTCCCTCCACTTCACCAGAGTGACCCTACAGACAAACTAACTACCCACTAGGATGCACACACACATACAGGTGAGGTTGCACAATGATAATACATAGAGTCCTCCTATTACCCATCTGTCAACATGCATAACATATGGTACACAACAGCATGCAGTGCAGCTATAGTCAATCCATGCTAGCAACAGTATACATATCTGTGATGCATGTGCTGTGTCACTAGGTGATGCCCCTTCTCCTGGATACCACTGCACCCATGTACACAGTATTGCTGTGCACCTCTTCTGCACCCTGCCATGTATTGTGCACCACACCGCACAGGTGTACAACCCATTGCTGAATGTGTAGTACTGTGTCAGTTATGTCAGCTTTAATGCGCACAGCCCCTATGTTTTCCAGCAACACATACCTGGGATGATATGTGGACAGATGTCATTTGTGAATGCCTGATGTCTGATTTACAGCTCTCAACATCAGCGGACCATGTATGACCAATCCAGTACTATTACACTGACAAACATCAGAGCATACCATGGCTATGGGGGGTGTACACACCCTTATTGATATTATGCACCCATCCTTGATCTTCCATGGGAACACATCACCGCATATCTTAACAGTAAATGAGTCCGATATGTGACATATGTCCTGTACTTTCACATGCAGTGTCTACAGAATGTGTTAGGTGCGCGGATATTGACCACTATGCATACACTCTGTGTGGGCATATGAGTGCACACCCTTATCATGACGGTCTGTTTCACCTATTGTTATGTGTACTACAGCAGTCACTACTCCTGGCAGGGATATACTAGCATGGGCCATCTGCATTTGCCATTGTATGTTTAGTCTGCTCTACACATGTCCCCACTATTCTGCATGATTGCAAGGTCTACTCATGTGCACATTTCTTGGTGTTCACACACTGCTGTCACTATTGTTGTGGGGGTAGGGTTAGGTCTGCCACAGTTCCTGAACCTGACTGTGTGCAGATACAGCCATTCTTAGCATTCTTAGGATCCCTGCAGCAGTGCACTGGTGTGTCATGCTGACACCCCCCCCCTCAGCCTTTTGCAGATGCTTGACAAGTAAGGCCTACACATGGGTGTCACTTTGCAGTGTCCCATATACTGAACACCACATGTTACAGCCTAGTCCCAGCTGATAATGTGGACCACAGTAATACCTTATGCCATAGTGTAACTCTGCAGCAGTTCCCATTGTCCTACAGGTGTATACACTGGTGTTATACTGTATATGGGTGTTGTTCCAAACATGTCCCTATTGTAGGCCATGTCTCCCACCATTATGATACTCCCTGTGGACACATTCCACAATGACAGGATGTTAGTTATCTTGCAGGTGTCTGACATACCCTTCCAATACCCCATCATAGTCACCACTGTGATGCCGTACATTTAACAGCAACAATACATGCACATGTACAGCATGCATTCTGGGTAGCTGTGTTAGATGTGTGCATGGAATATACCATAGCCATTACATGATCGGTATATTGGTAAGCATCTACATAAACCATACTCACCAGCTACAGGCTGCTGCCTTGGTGGTATACTGGAGGGACCTACATAAGAAGGTGAAAGATGCAAAGTCAGGGGCCACACCAATGGCATTGCTACAGGGTGGGTGCAACATTACAATACATCAACAGTACATGTCCACAATACTACCACTATGCAGCAACAAACTATATCTTCGACATGTCAGATATGCATTATATACCTGTACAGATGTGGATGTATATGCAACAGTGGTCTACTCATGTACCCTGTGGCCTTACCTGCATGCTCCTTGGCCGGTGTGTGGGTAGCACCCACCTCCACAAAGGTGTCTGCCAGTTGGTGGCAATGTGGACGGGCAGGGGCCACAACACTGGCTAGGAGCTCCTCCACATGTGTCAGTGGGAGATGGATGGCATGCCCCCCCCCTTGGTGAGGTGATCCCCCCAGACTGCAGCAGCATGCCAATGGGCATTTAGAAGCATGTCAGAATAATGATGCCGGACCTGCTCATAACTGCGGTTGTGCAGTCTGACATCATTGACCCTGTGGACTCGGTCATTCCTCAGGGTGGTCCACTCATACTGATCATGGGCGGCCCAGCCAAACAAGACAGGGTAGTGCTGTATGATGTGGTTCACCAGAATGTCGTTTTTCAGCTGCTGAGTACAAAGGAAGCCTTCCATGGGACATCTTGGTTGAAAGACATAAAGATGGACACAGGTGTGAGCAAGTCATTCAGCAAGGTCACCACAGTTCTTAATACACATCACTGTCACTCCCCCACCATATCAGAGACAACAAACTGTACACACAACTCAATAGGTATGGCTACAGCATACCTACCAGTGGGGCATATATTCTATTGTACCACACCTTGTGCAATGTGTTTGTAGCCATGTTACCTTTGTGGACACTATCATTGGTGGCCTGTTACAGACTATTCACTTGCATGCCATTGTCAGGGCCACTATGGTTCCATATATGCCTGTGGTATGCTTGCTATGTGGTTGCTGCACATCTGACATTCTATGTTACTGGGTTATCTATGCATGCTGTTGGACATGTTCTGGGATTGTGTAGACTATTATTACCAACATATGTTCTATAACAGTGAAACAATAGCATGTACATGTACTACTGGCCAGCAGAACCACCTCTCCAAACTCATCTGCCCATGTTACCGGGCCACATCACATATGTAACCCACCCTGGGGCCTACTCATGTACTGGTCCAGCAATACCTTCAGGTGGAACAAACTCAGGGGATGTTGTTCCCCCCTGGGGGCACACACATGCATGTTCTTGTCCCCTGTGGTCAGGTCCAGGGTCTGCACCATAACGGGCTCCACAGACACATGTGGGATGTGCTACATCACCTTGAGGCACCCAGTGCACATTCAAAGGGCCCACATGCTCCTCCTGCTCAGCCTCCAGGTCAGGCACCTTTGGGACATGGACTGCTGTTGTGAGTAGCAGTGGGTGGGAGACTTGTTCCCATTGTGTCCATATTGGGACCCATGGGGCGTCCACATCACAGACCGCACACACCATCCAGAGGGTTTACCCACCACATGTGTCACATACCAGCCCTGTAGGCTGTCCTCTATATCTACAAACTCTGTCCACCTTCAGAACTATACCTGCCATACTTCCCCA
>NC_056745.1:371287431-371289931 GCF_019279795.1 Protopterus annectens
CACTACCCTATTGCCTTAGTTTGGACAGTGATATGTCTGTCGATATCTATATACATGAACTGGTTTTACCTGCAGTATACACCTCTTACTTGGTATACCAGTAGAGAATTTTTTTGTTAACACTAACTGTTTTACCTGTCCATCTCTTTTTGCACAGACTCTGGCCATGTCTTGACCACATGCAGGTGAACTGGGACATATCTATACTATTGCCCTCTTCAGCCTTTAGTGACTTACAACACTCTTATACAGGATTTCCTACACAGTTATATTATGTAGCACAGTGTGGGTGACAGTGATCAGTGATACCTTATTATTCAGAGCAACTGCTACACTCAGAATTCTATACAATACCAGAGTAAACAGTACCAGTACAGGGTATCAAGCTTTTATTTCTCAGCATAGTGTTCGTATCTGATGTACCTGTGGGAGCAATGTTTGTTAGCACTACCTGAATGTTGCCACACAAAGTACCAGATTTCACATTAGTATTATGCACATATATCTCACTCTGTTACTGTACACACTCTGGTCACAGCTTGACAAAATGGGGGTGTAGATGGGACATACTTGGTTTATTACTCTCATAACATTTTGGGGAGTTGCTAGTGTGACAGGTTTGTTCTTGTAGATGTGTGACAATCAGCTGTATTTCTTGTTTGCTGCCTATACGTCTGAGATCATCCCGCTTATTTCTCAGCAGGACAGAGTGACAGACAGCAAATATGGGCCAATTTACTGGACATTCTGGACATATCTGTACAGTTGTGGGGTATGATTCTATATGCAGGCTACTACCACTCCCAGGATTTGAACTATGGCTATGTGTGCAAAAAATACAACAGTTCACATCTCAGTTGTGTGTGCTTTTCGGATTGCGTTGTCTGTCCTTTCACTGTTTTCTGTCTATGTGTCTCTCGGTTGTACTAAATGGCCTCTGGGGATTACACCAGTCATATACAGACATTCCTACACATTCTATTTATGTTGCACAGTGTGGGTAACAGTGCTTAATACAACAGTACTATTAAGTGATTGCAAATCTGCATTACCATATGATACCAGAGTATACACATGCAGTCCAGCAGTTAGACCTTTATTGTCAGGCTATTATGCTTTTATTTACAGACAAACTATATGAGACTCTTCCTGCCATATTCTCCAGTATATGCAGTACTTGCCTTAAACAATACAGGTTTTATACTGGCAATTATCTTACTAATAATTTTTGATTTATTTCCTGTGACAGTACATGCAAGAGTATTACTAACCTGCCTCACGTCACAACCTTTCCAGGTGACATCCATGGGCCTCTCGGCTCATGGTCCGCTCACTTGCTGCTGTGAAGGACATAAGAGGAATGTTTAGCCATACCTAGCCATAATATACATGAGCTGGCAATTATTAAACAGGTAGTGGAGTGATAATTACACAAAGCTGCGACAACCCCTGCCGTCCTAGCCTCTTGGATTCACTGATCCAAGAGATCCCCCTTTCACCGCTTCAGGTCGGCATAGTGATGCCTGACCTGCTCATCAGTTTGAGGTATGCCAGTGGCACTGGTGAGGTCACGAGCGAGACGGTCCCAGACTTACACCTAATATTGGGAACCCTGGTACTGGCCCTGCAGCAGTCTCTGCTCATGGTATTTGAAAAGGAGTCTTGCCATGACTCTGGATTCCTGGATGCCCCAGTGCTGCACCTGAAAGTGCACTCCCTCTCCCCTTTCTGACATGATGTTTGCAAAGGGAAGCTACAATCAGTTATGAGATGTATTCCCACCTGTTGGGTTTAAGTAGGGCCGAATTCTCGCACTTTGCCGTGATTGAACAGTTTTGAAAAGGCTAAGCTATGGGCAAACCTGCTTACCTAAGGTTGGCATTGTTTAAAGGGGTATACCACTGGAAAAATTGAGCTAGCTGCCCTACACATTGCTTACACCTACTAAGCCGGCCTGTGCAATGCTTAACATCGCTTAATATTTACTTTACATTATATTTGCTTTTTGGCATTGATTTATTATTCATTACATGTTATATATATGTCTGGTATCCATGATTCATGTGTACGTACACTGTATGGAGTCCTTGTGTTTAATGGGGACTTCAATACTGTATTACAATAAAACCTCACATCTGGGCTTAATTCAGTACTCTAGTTCACATATTTATGTTATGTAGTAGGTTATAGCACATATGACTGTACACTGATTCATTTCACATGTTCAGTTTGATTTTACTGTATTGAGGATTTGTTTGGTGATACCTCAATCTTATGTATTGCTGCGATGGCTTGGTGGTTAATTACTGTGGCCATAGTGTATAGGGTCCTGTGTTCAAGACCTACAATACTATTTATTTTGTTGCTGGGCAGAACAGCAGCTGTTGGATACAGAGTGATTAAGGCACTTTTAAGCACTTGTAAGCAGGTTTTCATGGGTTTGCGTGAGGGTAAGCTATGCTAACCTTTGGTTAAATATGCATACAAAGAGTTAGCTTCC
>NC_056745.1:371294931-371314931 GCF_019279795.1 Protopterus annectens
AATATGCACAGTTGAGAAGTATGGTTTTTGTGTGTGAGTGAAAAAAGTCCTCATAAACACTGCTTTTAATAACAAGATGCCTTAAACCAGCTTTGTTGATAGGGAGTAAGGAAGCATAGCTCATAGGAATCAAGGAATCATAGCTACAGTATACAGTATTATGTTTCAGATTTTTTTGTTTGGTTGAAAGTGTTTCTAAAGTGTTTTATATGCAAAGTAAAGTAAAATAAATACTAGACTGAGGCAAACATTTGACTAAGTGACATTTAATAAGAACCATATGTACATGTTTCAACTTACCTACAAATTTGACTTAAGGACAGACTAAAAAACAGATCTCGTCCTTAACCCGGGGAGTGCCTGTAGTCTGAAAGGATGATCTCAGGTTTTGCTTCTTTCTACACCAAAGGGTATTTATTTGTGGGAGATGTCTACACCAGTTCATGGTTCAAAAAATCACACATTACTAGTTTGTTTTATGACCAGCTTCTACATTACTGTAACTATACACAGCTATCAATCAGAATGTTCTTCATATTGATAACTGCTGCAGTAACCTTAGCTATATGGGTTATATCCTGCAAAGGGTATATCAACTGACCACCATCTAAAGATTCAGGGCAACTTCCAAATGTCAAAACTGTCAAGCAGCTTGAGCTGAGCTGACTAAAAGATGTCTGGGCATCAAACTCTGCAGTGCTTTACTGCTGATGATGAGTATGCTCCCCTGAGGCATTTGAGAATCGACGGTTGGCTTCTGCTTTCTCTTGTTGGGCAGATAACTTCCTTTGGGGGGAACCTTCCATTTTTTTAAATGTATTGTAGTTGTATTATTTTCTTCTTTAGGAAAGTTATTTTAAAGCTAGGAGTATTGTGTTTTAATAGACTGTCTCGAGACTATAATGTTCTTTTAAATGTTGCACTCATTTTTTTTTCTGTTATTTTAAAAGTAGTGTCACCTAACTGAAAATTTGTTTTCTGTGGAGAAATTGTGATTATTTTCCCTTGTGGGGCTGCCATAGTGTTTTAAAATGTTATTCACTGTTTTTTTTCTGTCAAAAATGTAACTGTAATCTGTTGCTTGTCATCCTTGGGAAAAATGCACCATTTTCAGCTTGACCATGGAACAGATTGCTGGTTTCATGTTTTTAACTTCTTCCAACCACAAAAAGAAAAGGTTAAGCATACAGCCTTTGCCACTACAGCAGGCAAACAATTTGTCGCAGCCACAGGTGGGTGACTCTGCTGTGGCCATTTGTTGCATCTCAGGTCACTCATCTTTTTTATCCCAAATCCCTCTGGTGTAGCACCTACAGCCACTGTGGACCCAAGGTTATCTACATCCTCTGCAGCTGTTGGAGTTCCCTAGGTGGGCAAGGAAGAGACACTCTTATCAGTCTTGGGGGAGAGAACAATGATGGTCCATGTTATGTCAGAATGCTCTGCCCATCCCCAGGGCTGCCATTATTAACATGGCTGGCCCCCTTTTCTTCCTGTCAAAGCAAAACAGAAAACCAATCACGTATCTACTCCTCCTCAAATTTCTTTGGATAGTAGTAGTTTATTGGGACAGGCTCAGGGTTTAATTCAGATTATCGATCCTTCTTATAAAGTAGTATCTTGTAAAGAGAAATCTTTTCCTGAAGAGACTCAAAATTCTGAATCTGAATGAGAAGACTTAGAGAAGAATTTAGGTTTTTGTCCTCATATTTCTGATTTGGACTCAGAGGAGAGCTCAGTCTCTGATTCTCCATGTTGGGGTTTCTCTTTCTCTGAGACTATTGCTAGAATGTCCCAGTGTATTAAGTGGGAGAACACTGATGTTTCTCAGTCCCTCAAAAAATACCATGAATCGTTACAGAAGGATTTTTTTCAGAACCTACACCCACTCCTCTTGTCCTGTCTGCTTTAGAGGATGTGTGTGTTACTGCCAGCAATTTTCCTGATAGTCAGCTAGCTATCTATAAACAGGCAGAAAAGGATGCACAGAGTTATTCGGTCCTTTAAACTTTTATACACTATTTCCAAGCCTGATCCAGCAACTATAGACTTAGTTGACTCCACTGCTGCTAAGGACTAAGTGAATTCCAATCCTACTCATTCTAATAAGGATGGGGAATTATTGATAGGTATGGGAAAAGTATACACTTCTGAAACTTAGATTTTCAGCATTTTAAATTGTTGGGTTCAAATGTTAAAGTTTGTTCTGACAAACTTTGAAAGTATGAGGAATATTACATCTACAGTTTCTTCTTGTTAAAAAAAACTGCTTTAAATAAGTTAGTTTCTGCTACTGCACTGGGCACTACACATTGTTTACAATCTGTGTGCTTGACTCTGTTGATACTTCTTATACAGCTGTGGCCAACAGTACAGTTTTAAGGAGGTATGCTTGGCTGTGTTCTCAAACCAGACGATATAAAAATGAGACTTCAAATACTCCCTTGTATATATATTTAGTGCTTAGCTCCTCTTTTGCAGAGGGGATCAAAAAGTGTGATGAAAGGGTCATGCTGATCCAGGGAAGCACTAACATTTTTCAGTCCTCCTTTTCTAAATTGTCCAAGGGATTTTCTTTCTCCTCATCCAGTTTGGCAAAAATAGAATCAACAGTCTCAACAGAATTCAGGTAAACAGACTTTTCAGAAGAAGTGGCAAGGGTTTTTTTTTAAAAGAAGTCTCAAAACTCCCAAAACCAAGGACATTCCAAGTCTGAATGACTATTCATGTGACCCCTCCCACCATGGCAACTTTTCTCTTCCAGAAAGTCTAAATCTCAGTTTTTCTCTTTGACAACAGATTGTTTCAGACAAATGGGTTCTGAAAATCATTCATCAGGGTTACAGATGGCAGTGGGAGGAAATTCCTTCTTTCTTGGGGGGTCATTCCTAATCCTGCAGACAGTTTTGTTTAATGGATTTTCTTAGTGCCAAAGAAAGAAAATGCTTGGAGACCATTTCTGGGTCTTTCTTTTCTAAACCTGTTTGTAATAATGCCCAAATTCAAAATTATGTCACTTTACAAATTCTTATCTCTTTTTCTTCTTCCTGGTAACATTAGACTTTAAAAATGCTTCTCATCACATCCCTTTTTATCCAGACTTCAGACATTTCTTAAGGTTTTGTGTGTCTGGATCACATTATCATTTCTCTGCCTAACTCTTTGGACTATCTACTTCACCAATAATGTTCCCAAAGTGTCTAGCTCCCGTTATAGCTGAATGCAGGTTCCAGGATATTCACATTATTCCATAGTTAGATGATTTGCTTGTCATTGTAGAATCTTTTTCAGAATGTATTTATTTATTTATTTATTTATTGTCATATGTTAACCAGGTTGGTCCAACTGAGCCAAATGCCCATTTTCAGTGGAAACCCGAAGAGAAAAGCTCCAGTTACAATTGCAGTCTTTCAAGACAAACATTTACATCACCCTGGTAAACAGCAAGAACTTATACAACAAAAAAGAAGTAAATAAAATCAAATGTCAGGAATCTTTCTTTTGGGTAAGAGATCTCTGCATAAGATGGGATTCTAAGACAACATTCAAAAGTTCTTGACTCCTTCACACATGATTGCATTCCTGGGATGTCAACTAGACACTTCAGAGAGCTTTTCTTCCAAAGGGGAAAAAAAAATTAGATCTTTATTTAAATCTAGTTCTAAGGTTTTTCACTCAGACGTTGATCCTAGCAAGGGAATACATCATGATTTGTGGTCTCATGCTGTATTTAATTCTTGTGATACCCCTGACAAGACTCCACATGAGAAAGATACAGTGGGATCTGAAATCTCATTGGTCCCAGCATCAACACCCTTTATCTTTTCATATCTCAGTACTGGAGTTTGTCATAAGAGAAATCATTTTGTGGAGACAACAAATATTCTTAAATCCAGGTTCCCCTTCTTCCTCCCTGCTCCAAAGCAGTCAGTCAACATAGATGCTTCAGACTTTGCTTGGGGAGCAGTTCCAGGAGGGATAAAAGTGTAGGGGGTGTAAGACACCAAGAAGAGATGCAAGCACATAAATATCAAGAAATTGCTTGCCCAGATTAAATCAGTTAACTCTCTGTACCATATTTGGTCCCTGGAACCTCTTTGAGTGGCTATAGACAATACCTCAGTCATGTAGTATACCGACAAGCATGGGGGTATCAGGTCATACCCTCTTTGCAGACCAGCCACACAGGTATCCTACATTCTGTAAGAGCAAAATATGTAGCAGACAAGCTGAACAGGACCAGGGCAGACCCTCATGAATGGAAACTAGGTAGGGGGTGGGGGTTCCAAGATTTGATGCATCTGTGGCGAGTTCCTCAAGCAGACCACTTTACCTCCTCTCTGAACAATCAACTGGTAAAATTACATTGTAGGACTCCAGGGAAGAAGGTTTGGAAAACAGATGCCTTGTCTTTTCTTTTCATTGGACAGGAATACTTCTGAATGCCTTTCCACCCTTTCCACTAAGCCAGGGCGCATCTGAAGATTCAGAAGGAATACCCCAAGATTATTGTGGTGACTCCCTTATGGCCCAGGCAACTGTGGTTTTCTCTTATTTTGGAAATGGCCAGGTACAATTATCACAATCTTTCTCACTGACTGGACCTATTCAGACAAGAACAGGGGTGTTTGATACACCCTGACATCAATCATCTTCAACTGAATGGATGATAGGGTCTTAATTCCTTTTAGGCACCTGTTTTCTAAAGACATGCAGCAGGTACTAATAGAGGAAAGAAACCCTGATACTAGAAAATCATATATTAGAAACTGGAAAAGGTTTTCTAGTTGATACCAACAACATAGCCAGCACCCATTCAGGGCTAGTTGTTCTCTTATTTTACAATATCTGTGTGAATTACTATCCTATGGCCATTTAATTCCTTTTTCAAGGATCATTTATTGGCCATTTCAGCATGTCTCCCCATGGGTCCTCCTCTTTCAAGGCAGTCTCATGTGAAGATATTCTTGAAAGCGGTTTTGCATAAGAGGCCTGCAAATAAGCCGATGGCCCCTCCTTGGGATCGGAATTTTGTGTTATTGAAGTTAACACTTGCTCCATGTGAACCATCTAATCTGTCTGATTTTAGTTTTTTAACATGGTAAAGTGTTTTACTGATTGCTCTGCCTCTACAGCTGCAATCTCTTATGGCGAGTCAACCCTACCACATTTTCCATAAGGACAGGGTTTCTTTGAGAACTAATCCTTCTTTTATGCTTAAAGTAGTATTCAAGTTTAGTTTAAGCCAAACTATCCATCTACTCATTTTCTTTCCTGAACCTAAAAATGAGGGAGAAAAGATACTCCATACCTTGGATGTCCATAGATAACCCAGGTGCTATCTTGACATAACTAAATCTTTCAGATCTTTAGATCAGTTGTTCATTTCTTGTGAAGGTAAGGAGAAAGGATAACATGACAAAACAGACTATTTCCAAATGGTTGCCTAAGGCTATTACCTTTTGTTATACCCACCATGACAAATCTATTCCAAGCAGGATCAATGTCTGCATTACCAAGGCCTTGTCTTCATCTATGGCTTTTTAGAAAGGGTTGGATTCTAGAAGTATTCCAGAAGTATTCTAGAAACTGCTACTTGGTCATTTGTACATACTTTTACAAAGCATTATAAGCTCAATTCCTTCTCAGGTCACGATCAAGATTTGTTAGGAGCATTCTCCTTCCACCTCACAAATATAGTTAGCTATAGTAATCTACCCATATAGCTAAGGCTATTGCAGCCGTTATCAATATGAAGAGCATAGTACAGTCGTGTATGTTGAACTTACCATAGCAGTGGATGTTTGAATGTTTGAATGATCACTACTTCAGTAGTTGATCTGTCCCTACACCCCCCCTTTTTTTGCTGTATTTTTATACCAGGGTATAGACATTAATTTGTTGTTACTCTTAACCTTGTCATTTCAGGGATTGGCCTCCCTCTCTCTGCTGGCAGGAAAGCTCTGAATGGCTTCACACCCAAACTTGTCTTTTAGTCAGCTCAGCTTGAGCTGCTTGACAGTTTGGGCATGTGGAAGGTACTCTGAAGCTTTAGAGTCTGGCTGGCTGTTATATCCTTGGCAGGATATAACCCATATATCTAAGGCTACCACAACAGTGATCATTTGAACATCTACTGTTATGGTAAGTTCAGCTTAGTCAACTGTACTTTACCCACATTTTCCTATTAGTACTATAATTGATAACAGAGTGTAAACTTCATTAGTCTCAATAAAGTCAAGAAGGCACAACCAGTTGTAAACTATAGTGCACACATTTGTAGCAATGGCAATTAAAAGTCCATTTTAAGTACTTCCTTAGTATAAAACCCATTAATGCAATAATTGCAGTCCTATCTTCTATATGAGTTGGGGTATACAGTGTTGTATTTCTACAATTCCTTTAAGGCCCCCATCTCTTCCCAGTGTTGCAGTTCTAAGATTAACTGCACCAGGATGAGGTCACCAGCCACTTCAAGAGCTTGCTTTATGAGTATTGCTTAGAAAGAAAAATGTTGCAGGGATGCCATATCCATTATGTGCTAATGTTTCTTTAAAATAGTCCATAATGAGCTACTAGATGTGGTCTAGACATGTCCCTGACCTACACCATGAGGTAGTGATGCTAACCAGGAATCAGCCATTCATGTAACCTGGCCAGAATTCATTGCTTTGATCTTTTCCAGGGCCATAAAAAAGTGTTGTCATCATTCCGTCAGCATAATCTTCATCCTTACCATAAAGACAGATGAGAAGGCAAAGTGCCACCATTCCTGCCCATCACCCACCAGCTCTAGCAAGTGCTCATACCACTAACTGACTTTGGTTCAAATGGGTCACATGGCTGTCAACAGAATTGGCCACTTGCCACTCCTGCCTCTTTGCCTCGTTTCAAGGGAATACTGTGACTGTAGTTTGGTTAAATGACTTACTAAGACCATAAAATGCCCAACTAGAAATTTATAAGAGTTACACCAAGGATTATAGAAAGCACATTGGACTTTACTATCTATGCTACACTGCCAGGCAATTTAAGATAAATAATCAATAAACCTGCTATTAAAATGTTTAAAAGGTGTATAAGAACCTCAATATTTGCAATTGCTTTTCAAAAGTCAGCACAAGCAAGTATATTTTAATTTAGATGACTAACTGGTAGCAAACAAGAGATTGCCACTCATATAAAGCATATAAAGCCACTACTGTGATGAGCCTGGCAGTTAGTTCATAGGATTAAGGCTATTAACTGTTAATCAGCTGCTACCTGTAACCAAAGGAACAGAGTTTGATTCTTTCCAACATTTGTCTAGTATGCAAGCCATTTAATCAGGCAGTGCTCTTGGGTTGTCTGTGAAGAGGAATAATGGTGTCCAGTGGACTTAACCAGTTAACAAACATGTACTATTAAATATTATTGCTTTTATACCTAAACCAAAGATGAGTACTTCATAGAAAACAAACACAGTTTAGATACCCACTACAAATTTAATAAACTATGGAACCAATTTAAAAAATATATTTTTTCCTGAAAGGCTTGAATTCAGGAATGCTTTTTAGTCTTGGTACATTAAAGTCTTTTTAGGCTAAAGTGTAATAAGCCATTTCCTTTTTATTGGTCACATAATTCTGTGCTTAGATAGCTATCACAAATCCTTACCATTGTGAAATTTGCAACCGCATCAAGTGTTATCCATAGTCAGATGTTTATTTTTAATTTGTCACAAAGATGTTATGTCACATACCTTAAAAGCTAGGGCAGTTTGTCTATGCAACAGGCTTGACAAAGAAATAATAGTGAATTCACCATATTCTTTGCATAACAATTACAAAACTGTTTAAATTTAAAGTGAGCAGGTACTTTTCCAAACTCCTTTTCTCAGCATAACGTTTCCACTCAAAAGTAACATCTTTTCACCACTGCTGTTTGTTGTGTAATATGCATAATGTGTTTTCTACTAGGTTAGATCAAGAAAATGGATATTTTTGAAAATATTTTGTTTACCCTGTCTAGATTTTAATAGTAGTAGGACCAATGTAAGAATGCCTCCACAGTTTTTAAATTCATTAATGTGTTTATAAGACACCTTGCAAGGTGCAGTTGGAGTAGTGAATATCATTAAAAAAATGTAACCAAAATTTCACTAACCTGATTATTTTAAATTGTATTTCAAAACAAAGTACAGTCAAAGAGGAACAGACCACACTTAATTATCTAGCAAAAGAGAAAAAATGTATATGGTAGGAAAATACATTTTATTATATAGTCTACCTTTTCCTCTGTCTAAACTTCCCATTTTAATTCTAAATTAATAAATGCATGCAATGAGCTCCATTTATTGCCAGTAAAATGTCCCCACTGAAGGGCTCATGCAGAACACAGTCCTAAAGGTAATTTTAAGTTTTGTTTAAGACATTTCAAGCATTGTCCTAGTTCATTTATCTGCTCAAACAATATTTACTGATTAACTTATTATAAGTTTGGGGTTTCTGCATTCTAAAACATAATGTCAGCTTGCAGTAGTAAAATGGCATTTTAAATGGTAAATGGTTAAAGCAGCTATGGGAGCTACTTCAAAGAACACCAGATACACTCTCTGTACATGTACTGCGGACTTTTAAGCATTTGGTGATGCAAGCTTTCACAGTTCAAAACATTCCGTCCCAATGACATCAGTGATATATCTGTCACAGACCCCATTTAACTATAAAAGTATAATGGCCAGATTAGTTGTTTCACTACTCAAAATGCACAGACACACACATGCAGACACTCCCGTGCACACACACAAATATAATGTTTGTACACATTAACATTTGAGTCATAACCCATTTGCTAAGTTTCGGTCATGCATTTATTCTGTTTGAACATTATAGACATTTACCTACTAAACTGTAATTAATCTTTCCAAATTAGCCAATAATAATAAAAGTAAAGATCTGTATATATGCCTTTAAACATTTTTGAAGAATCAACTTCCATTTATTTTCACATTTATGTAAAAGTAGTTTAAGCATCAGAACATAGTGAAATTAAATGTAGGATGTTTCCCTCTTACTAGTGAGCTCATATAATGTTTGTGGTCTGCAGCTTAATAAATGCTTTTACCTTTTTGGATACTGTAAATATCTGAGTTAATATATTCATTAATGATACTTGTTCCACAAGTACAGCAATTCAATGGCAAACTAGTTTTAAGTATTCCTTCCTTTTAGGGAGGCTCAGTTCTTCATACCAGCATCTGCTATACCCACCATACACATTAAAACTTCCTATTATCAGCATCTGCATCTGACCTCTTCAGGGCACACACTACTCCTGCTGTTGCTGTGAGTGTCTACAAGTCATTACTCAAGGAGTGGGGGGGACTTCTGCGTCAGATTTCTTAAATACTTTTAGGTAATAAAAATAGATAATGGACATTGATAACTTTGTGTGTCTTATCTGAGCTTTGAAAGGTTCCATTGTGTGTGTGTGTTCGTGTGTGCGTGTGTGCGTGTGTGTGTGTATGTGTGTGTGTCTGTGTGTGTGTGTGTGTGTCTGTGTGTGTGTGTGTGTGTGTGTATGTGTGTGTGTCTGTGTGTGTGTGTGTGTGTGTGTGTGTGTGTGTGTGTGTGTGTGTGTGTGTGTGTGTGTGTGTTGTGTATGTAAAAACACCAGGAATGCTTGCTGAATTGTAGTGGAAAGGAAGAAGATGTAGCAGTGAAGGGTTTAATAAAGACCAGCCAAATACAATCTCTTCCTTATACCAAGTAGCATTCTTTCAACATTATACGTACATCTAATGATACTACTTCATTATATTATAGTCCACAGAAGAAAACCTTTGTAGTATAAATTAACTCAGTTTTGAAGCCTATCACCCTACTTGAGTTTGAATAAAGTACTTTAGAACTATATAATACAGTTGTTTGTAGTCACTCAGAAAGACAAGAGTTATTGTTTCAAGAAATTAAGTGTGATATCCCTTCTGCTTGCTACTACTGATATATTAAATTGCCAATAGTTTTGCAGACTAAAACCAGAAATGTCATAATTCATCTTCATAAAGAGGGCTAGATATTTTTCTAATGATTTGCATAGAATGCATTGAGAAATATTAAACTGTGAACAGAGGGATGCTATACTGGTTGTTGTAATACAGTTTTCAGGGGCACCTCCTGAGGGAGACAATATTACCATATTCTAATTTGAAACAACGCATTAGACTGGTCAATGCTAATGCAACAGTTAACATGCTAGTTTCATTCTTTATCTCCTACAGGGTCCAGTCTGGTCTCCTCCACTGCTTTAAAGGTTGTAACAGTGGAGGACTGATTGACGAACAGTGACCCGAAAGGTATCCAAGGAAAATGAACACAGGTATATCTCTCTGTGCCTGCTTAAAAATAACCTGTTGTTCATGATAGTAAACACTATTAAAACAAGAGAAGATGGTGGGAACCTCCACCATCATGAAGATGGTTCCCATGGTGGAATCTAAGGATAATGATAAGAGAGACTGAAGGGGTAGGGGGTTCAGGATTCCTAAGAAGCCATCTCACCTGCAGACTCTTAAGCCAGGAAAAAGACCTTCCCCAGGATTCAGCAAGCTCTGCACGGCATGCAGGAATAGAGCAAGAACTGCTGCAGGCAATATGGCTGCCGTGCGATCCAGGAATAAGCTCCCTGGACATGCATGGGCACTCCTGCACTATTCCTGGGGTTCCTATTATGTGATCGAACATCAATAAGTTCGGACCCTATATAGTCGAAACCATATAGTCAAACTTGCAGAAGTTCAAACACATTAAAAAAAAAATCTTAAAAGTAAAATAAACCCTTGCAAGCAGGAGGGCAAGCCCCCCTGCACCCCCATACCCCCGCTCTTTAAATATACCAACTCAGAGACCGCACTATAGTGTGGAAAGGGAATATTTCCCTTTACTGCACTGTAGTGCAATCTCTGAGTTGGTATATTTAAAGAGTGGGGGTGTGTGAGGGGTGCACGGGGACTTGGCCCCCTGCTTGCAACAGTTAGTTTACTGTTGCATGTTTTTTTAAATTATTTTTTCAATGTTCGAAGTTTTCGATATTGTCATGTTCAAAGTTTCAAAACTTCAATCACGTAATAGGAGCACCTATTCTTGCATGGACACAGCCCCTGTATGCTAATTACCACATTTGCTGGTGAAAACCATGCAAATGAGGTGAATTAGTGATCTAGGAAGCAGGCAGATGTCTATGCAGGAATAGTGTAGATTGCAGAAATGTATTCAGCCAGTAGCTGAATACATTTCTGCAAACTACAAAACGGAGGCATGACAGCTCGTAAAAACACATTTATTAGAAGGGTTAGGCATGCCAAAGGCCAAATATATGGTCATAGGCATGAAAGATAATTTCAAAATGATAAAAATTAGCTTTTTTATGTTGGCCGATTTCGGCCGTTTAAGTGCAGGGCAACGGTACGCAAACGGGATCGGCCCGAAAATAAAAAAAGAAGCTGGAAATAAGCTTTTAAACCAAAATCATAATTCTGCCATAATAGTCAATGGCATGCATAACACAACAAGACCATGGAATAGTGGTTGCTAAGGGGGAAGGCTGAGTGTTGGATTTGTGACCATGCATTAGCAGTCAATCCTATGCAAATGAGGACAATGATGCTGAATCACAGATTTTCCCTCAGTGCTAACTTGCACCCAACCGTGTAGGTGCATTAAGACCACAGTGTAAGCCTAGCAGCTAGATGACTTCATAAGGGGGTTTGCCATGCATGCTGTAAGCTTATTGGAGCCCTGTGGCCTGCGTTTGTGCTTAGCTAAGCACAGCTAAGACTGGGGGTGTGTCTAAGGCTGTACTGTCTTCCACTAAGAAATGCAGAGTGTGATCATGTCCAGATAGAGCCAGTTTCTGATAAACGGTGTTTACATTGCCTAAATGGGTGTGCGTGGCATGCACCGGGTTTAAAAACAAAAAACAGGAAATAGCAGCTCCATTCACATCTGAGCACTGGGTTTGCGTGGCACACCTCAGGGGTTAAACAGGAGGGCAATGGGAAGGGAAAATAGCAGTAGGAAGATAATCAAGGAGAAGTAGCATAGCTGGCAGGTGAAGTGTATCAGAACCAGCCAATTACAAAGGAAGCAGCTCAACCAAGCCCAGCCCAGAACACTACTGTAAACTATGCAAACACCTTTCCTTCTGGTTTTTCCCACAAACTCTCCACCACCGGTGTATACAAATGGGGACATTTTTACCAAGCAAAAGCAACAAAATGATAGGGGCTGCTTTTTCTATCATAAATTAACATGTGGAAGTGGCTGAGGGTGGTGAGGATAACAATGCTGATGATCAACTCACAGTGAGAAGAAGAAGAAGAGTGTCCTGACCCAGGGTAACCTACCAGGGGTTACATGAACTGGAGATAGTGGAGCGCTATAGGGTGGACAGGGACCTCCTACAGCAAATTGTTGAGCTGTGCTGGCCACGCCTCACACACAGAACCAACAGAGAGGAACCCATCCCAGTGGATACCAAGGTATGTGTAGGCTTAAGAATACTAGTCACAGGTACCTTCCAAAGGCCAACTGCAGATATCATGGGGATCTCACAGGCATCAGCATCCCGGGTACTCCACCAGTTCCTGGATGCCATGTCAGCACATGCCGGTGAGCGCATATATTTCCTCAACACCCATGAGGTGCTGACCAGCAATATGTGTCTCTTCCACCAAATAACAGAATACCCTGAGGTAGTGGGTGCTATAGACTGCAATGCACATACACATCAAAGAACCACCCGGTGAGTGGGGTAGCATCTACATAAACAGCAAAGGCTTCCACTCCTTCAACTGCCAGGTCATGTGCAATGCTCAGGGCATTATAATGAATGTGTGTGCTGGCAGCCCTGGAAGCTATCACGACTCCCACATCTGGCATATGATGTAGCTGTAGCAGAGATTTGCCAATGGGGACATCCCGTATGGCCACCTAGTGGGGGATGCTGGTTATGCACTGGAGCCATGGCTGATGACATCCATCAGAAATGCACACACACCTGAACAAGAACTCCATAATAAGGCACACGCACAGACCAGAGTCATAACAGAGCATGTATTTGGGATGCTCAAGTCACGATTCCAGTACCTGGACATATCCGGTGGAGCCTTGCAGCACTCACCAGCTACATGTACCCATATTGTCATTGTATATGCCATGCTACACAATATGATCATGCGGAAACAGCTGCAGCAGGAACAGCATGGGACAGGGCCACACAGCCCCCCCACCATTGCCAAGGCCAGCACAGGCACAGCGTGACTCAAAGGACGAACAACCTGAGCCTGCCCCTGTAGGCAGAAGGAAGTGTGCCCAGTATGCCCAGACCTTGGCAAAGAGGCAACACATAGCACATACACTGACATGGTAGGAACCCAGGGAATGACACCTGTCTCTGACTCACACATACAGTAAAAGGAATGCCAAGCATGACACTACCTGTGCTTAACCATGTATAGGGAGTGTACTATGTGCATCTGACATAGTCAGCCCTCCAGCACCATCCCCAATACTGGCACAGCCACAAGGTAAGTCACTCTCACTATTAGTTGCTGAATGAAGTAATATGGTCTGCTATTTGTATCTATGGTATGGGTGTGAGCATACAAGGGAATTGGGTGGCTGAATGGGATGTCAGCAAATAGTAGACACCTATATCAGCAGCATAAAATCATTAACAAATACTGGTGTCAGCATAGTAGGCAGTACTAGACAAGGTGACAAAACTCAGTGCAGGACATGTGGTGGGTCAAATGTGTGTCCATAGGACACACACATGCATGTCAGTGAGGCTCACATACCCAACAACAGTCTCCACCAGCAGGACAGGTGTAGACTAACAAAAAGAAAAGCTGTGCTAAGGCCGCTGATTGATGGCAATGGAGAACATCCCCCCTCCAGACCTACACAGACAGACTACAACAGGTCAGGCAGTGGGGTGTTAGTTCTGAAGGGTAAGAAGTCTGAAACTGAAATGTAGGTCAACAAAACCTAAGAACTGCACTACACTGATATGCCTCTAGTCAGCATGATAGGTCAGAATACAGAATGAAGTGGAAGCCAACAGAGTACCTGAAATACCAGTATAGTCATAGCAAATGTTTATATTTGTCAGATATTCAGATATGCCCCCCCTACAATCCTATGTAGAAATGTAATAACATGTATGCATGGGTATAATAATAGTGGATCACAGACTACCTGAGCTGGCCAATGTAGCAGGATAGATTGTTGCACGTGTACAATATGCAGGGCTCTGTGTGTAGGTTGTTCTGTGTTGTATATTGTGTGAAAGTGGTCAGCATGTAGGCATGGAGGTTTGTGTCCCAGTGGCCAATGGCCATTATTGTTGATGACAGGGCCATGTTCTCACAACTGCAGTGCCAAACACAATGCATCCCAGCAAGACACAATCCAGCAGTAACCCATACTAATTGTTCGGATGTAATATCTGTCACCATCTGAAAGATGGACATGGCATGAATGTGAGCCCAGATATACAAACAGTACACTGGTGGAAGTACCCTAGACAGAGAGTGTATACAATGTTATTGTCAAATGGACACACCTTTGGATTTGTACATACAGGTTAGCGCATTAGTTGGCTGTGTAGTATGGAATACTGATGTAGTATGATCAAACACTGGCAGACCACAAAAGGCACATGGTATGAAGTACTGAGAAACCACTGATGTCCCCACACAAGCCAGCATAAGTGGAATGCCCCACATATATCTGTGAGTGAGCTGCAAGTATCTTCCATAGTACACATGCACTCAGTTCACCCCACCATCAGCCACAAGTACCTCACAGGTCATATCCCTGCTGTTGGGAATGAGTACATTTCATACCACCCCATCAGCCTGATGAGCCTGATCTGCAAGGCCATGGAACGTATGATCATGGAACTTATAAACAAAGACATTGGCAACTTTCAAACACTGGACCCCACACAGTTTGGGTTCATGAACGGCCGATCTTGTCCCCTGCACCTGATTGACTTCTTCAAATCAGTCTCCAAAGCCGTGAAGAAGGGTTAGGTGGTTCACACAGCCTATCTGGACCTACCAAGGCCTTCTACACCATCCCCCACTCTGGAATCATAGATAAACTTACTAAGCTGGGCATTAATCCCTACATCACTCGATGAGTTGCCAACTGGCTTACTGACAGAACACACACTGTAAAAGTAGCCGACTCCAAATTCAGCTCCAGACAAGTGACAAGTGGAGTACCTCAGGGTTCAGTCCTGGGACCACTCTTGTTTGGCTTCTACTTCTCTGAAGTACAGGCCAACACTAAGGGAATATGGCTAACAACATTCGTAGATGATTGCAAACTGCAAGCCATTATTGAATCCCCAAATGATGTGGGTATTCTACAAAAGGGCCTTAGAGAAACAGATGCTTGGTGCCAGAGCCATGTGTTCAAGCTCAATGCCAAGAAATGTATAGTTATCTCCTTTGGGGAAAAAACATGTACCTGTGAATTACCACATAGGTGGCAGTACACTAAACCCCGAACGTGTGATAGGAGACTTAGGGACACAGGTGGACAGTGGTCTCACCTTCGATAACCACATTGCCACAACAATCAGGAAATCCTGCTATGTGGCACACCTCATCACTAAGGGCTTTTCATCCAAAAAAAGGAGGTCGTTGTCCCACTATACTCATCCCCCATTAAACCCATTATGGAATATAAAGCCCCGTTTGGTATGTACCTCTCAAGACATCTGCAACAAGGCTGCAGAAATACCTCACTAAAAGAATCACAGGCCTAAAGCAGATGTTCTATGCTGACCATCTAAAAAAACTCCACCTATACCCTGTTGCATATCATCTACTCAGAGGCAATCTCTGCTTAACATACAAGGCCATGTCAAACCCAGAGCTGTTGGACATGCTACATTTAAAGAAATCCCAATCCCTCAGAGACACACGATCCAGGGATCTAAACCTTGTCATCACAATGAACAAAACATGCTGGAGGGATAGGTTCCTGACCCAGACACTCCCCGGACTCTGGAATATACTGACCATACATGTCAAGCAGAGTGCCCCTTTGGCCTTCTTCAAAAGGAACCTTGATGACTGGATGGGAGATAGGAAATTCACCCCAGGAATCACAGGGGTCCAGGGAAGTAAATATTGTGGGAAGAAGTAGCCAGGGAATTGTTATGGCTAGGCTTGTATAGGCCCTAGGGCTGATAGCCTAGTACCAACCTATGATCATATGATCCTACAATATGACCCAATTTCTGTATGGGAATAGCCACAGAATGCAGATTGCTGAAGAGGTGTCCCATACAGATGTGTCCCAAGCTGTAAGCAGCACCCTGCCAGCATCCACACCAATGGATTAATAAGGACAGAAAGTATTGCCATTAACACCTTGCACACTTACCCTGTCACCCCAGAGGAATACAGTGGCTTGAAGCCTGGGACTGTAGGAGTGACAGAATGCACTGGCCTGCTACAGATGGCCTGCATCACTACCAAATGCCCTACAGTCCTCTGTCAAAGGCCTGTGACTTGCCCATACTGCCAATGTATGTTATCTCATGGGCTCCCTGATAACGACATAACACAGTCCACAGAACACAAATGCAAGGCCATGTTGACAAATCCCAGTAGCAGTTCATCATGTCCTACTGCATGAACTGTGGACCAACCCCTAAATACTGCTGGGATGAAGTGATAACTATAGGAATACTTATCAGATATAATTTGCATAATGTTAGGAAGAGGATAGAATAACAGATAACAGAGGGGGGTTGAAGCATGTGAAGTCTGAAACTCAGATGTGTGCACATACTATCCCTGCCTGCAAACACAGGAATGGGTGGCTACAAACCTGCTCGTAAACCACAATGTGAAGAGGTAATGACCAGAAATATGAGCCCTGCCTCTGGGTAACCTGAGTGAATCTGTACAGCTGTGAAGCATGGCTACAGCAAGATATGGCCATTCAGTCACTTTGATAGATGTACAAGCATGGGATCCTCAGCCACCACAGTACCAAGGTGCTGAACCATTTACACAGACCCATCAGCAAGTGTCTGCAGCTCCCCCTCCAGCATGGCATGATTGTGCAAGAATATGTAGGCTGCAGACCACAATACTGGGCACAGCTTCATTTATCTTGTATTCCTCAGGAAATTGCCACAGGCAAATACGTATACCTGTCAGTAGTTGATGACATAAAACATCGCAGTGTAAAACAGTACATATGTCTGAATATCTCTGCTAACACCAAAACCATGTAGCAGAAGCAGCACAGACAATTATTTACAGTATCCCACTATCATTTGCCAATTGTGACCCCATATTGTCAACCTATCTATAGATATCCTGCAGGAACAGGTTGCTAGTTGTAGGTGTAGAACACAAATGCCTGCACTGGAGTACAACCTACCTAGAATGGATTCACACATTCAGTACAGAAGGTCATACTGGGCATGATTCCACAAATGAAGCCCATGTCTGACAACAAAATACAAAAGGGTCATACTGGGCATGCTCCCACATATACAGAAATGAAGCCCATGTCTGGCAACAACAGTGGACTATATATAACTGTCAGTCACAGATGTCTGTGCACACACTCCACACAGCACACCAGTCATGCTTTGCACACACATTGGATAGGAATACACACATATATCCAAGGATAACACACTATAATAGGTCAAACATGCGCATACATAGATGTGGGGAAGAGAGTGACAGACAGTGACAAAAAGCTTCCCATCAAGAGGCCTGTCCTACCCAGTACATATCCAATTGGCCAATGCCACATGATGTGCAAATGGTTATCACTGTAGACATTTGCTGCTGGTAGCCCTCAGTACTATAGTGTCTGTGCTTGTGATAACTGTGTAACATGACAGTACAAGTCATTATTCATCTAGCAGTTGTATACACAGTCCTGTCAAATGTAAAGTTGACTGAGTGTTGTATGTGTGCCTCCAGAGGAATTGTTTATGGCCCATTCACACATACTGCACTCCCCATTACCCTACTTTAGCTAGCCTGCTGATGTTATTCACCTTGAAATAGACCTTTGGAAAAAGGCTAACCATATAAGCCCCATGGCACATGGTATAACTGTGTAATGCTGTAATGTGATGTACTAGTTAGGTTGGAGTTCTAATCCCAAAATTGGTAGCTGTGAAACATTGTGCATGTCTGTGTGCAGGGATCAATGCTTTTGAAGCCAGTCACAGTCACTACACTTTCCATTGCCATACTTTGGGAAGCCTGCTGATGTCATTCACCTTGAAATACATCATTGGAGTAGGGCTAGCCCTATAAGCTCTGTGGCATGTACTATAACTGTGTAATGCTATAGTGTGATGTGCCTAGTTAGGTAGGAGTTCTAATCTCAGACATGGAAACCTCAAAACTCTGTGTGTGTTTGTTTGTGTGTGTAGTGATCAATGTTTTTGAAGCCAGTCACAGTCACTACACTTTCCCTTGCCTTACTTTGGCAAGCCTGCTGATGTCATTCACCTTGAAATTCACCATTGGAGTAAGGCTAACTCTCTAAACTCTGTGGCGAGTGTGATAAATGTGGTACACTGTATTAGCAAAACAAAGTTAGGTAGGGGTTTAAATCTCAGGACTGTTAAGTGTGTGTGTGTGTGTGTGTGTGTGTGTGTGTGTGTGTGTGTGTGTGTGTGTGTGTGTGTGTGTGTGTTTGTGTGTGTGTGTGTGTGTAAGTGTGTTTGTCATCAGTATCTTGTGTGGAGGTAGCTGTGATTGTGTAATAACAGGACTCATTGAGGAGTGGATTTTGTAAATATCTTATATTGAGGACCTACTATATGTCACAATGTCCACCTTACAAGAACAACAGATGTCAAACAGCAGAGAGGCTGGTGTAGACAATCCATACCCATACATGTGACATTATGGATCAGTGAACAATATAGGCAATCCTTGTATTATCCAGAAAACACCCTCCACTCATGTCTCATACTTAAACACCCTTGGCTAGGCAACAACCACTATATTGGTAGTTCCCTGCATATCACCCACAGATAGTAACCATAGTGTGATTGCAGTGGACTACAGAGGACCTGGCACCCTGTCCCATCCCTACAATAGGCAAATAATTGCTTACAGTGGTCCTTTGCTATGTTCCCCACTGGACACCTGCAACAACTGTAGAGTCAACAAACGTAACTCACAAAGGGAATACCATGCCTTATACACATGCCCTGTATGGACAGATGCCACTAACACCAGTGAATACCTGTATCATGCTGTCAATGTAGGTGCAGGCACAACCTCAGTTCCATGGCCAGTTCTCACCACATGAGGTCAGGAATGCCACATCAGATGATAACAATCAGTCCACACAACATGCCCCAGAGACCCCAGGTACACTTCCACATGTCACAGAACATGCATGTGGGACATGTGCACAACCCAGACATTGTCCATGTTATGGAATATAGAACAGATACATGGAAAGCATTGCACAGCATTGGCCACTCACAATAGTAACCCAGATGAGTGGATTGTGAATACAATACACACCTGTGTGGGCCAATCCAAGGACTACACCCCTAAGCCACACTGGAGACCACTGTCATGTGGCCTGATGCCAAGGTATACCCTTTGCCTAGCATTGTACAGCCTTCTGGCACAGTCATCTACTACACACCTGTGAAGCAATGAACCCATGCATAGGAGTTCTAATTTTCACCCTGCCAACTGTGATAAAGTGTGTGAGTCCCTGAGAGAGTGTGGTTGTGTCTTCCTTGATACCTGCTTTTGTGGATAGCAACATGTACTACACTTACCTTATCCCTCATTTATCACTGTTGCTGATGTCAGTCACCTTCAAAGATACCTTTGGACAACTCTCCAACATGCAAGTTCCATGGCACATGCAATAACTGCATAAGAATATAATTGCAATACATAGTCAGGCAGGGGGTTGAAACCCAGT
>NC_056745.1:371319931-371474931 GCF_019279795.1 Protopterus annectens
TACTAAATCAACTATAATATCTGATAGACTTGGTACATATATGTGTAGGAATTGTATGGCCAGTACACATATACACATTGGTAATCATTTCACACATTCCAGTTTGGGTTTTAAGATAGATACTGCTTTTTATGCAGATTGTCGAACAAAAAATGTTGTCTGTTTTTGCTATTGTACTACCTGCGTCTCATTTTATGTAGGAAAACAAACAGGGTGTTTAAGGATAGAATACTCGAACACCTTAGGGATATTAGGAATGTTAAAGAAACCAGTGCACTATATCTACATGTAGCTAAAGAGGGTAAAGAACAAAAATTTAGCTCTATGGTACTAGAGATTCTGCATAGTACCAAGAGAGGAGGTGACATAAATAATTTATAGGTTCATAGGTTCATAGGTTAGTACTAAGCTAACTGCCCTTACGAGCCATTTTAAGCCTAGCCAATTATCCCTTGTGAGACTCAAACCCTGCACCTTGTTCTTGCAAGGCAAACACCTTCACCATTAGGCCACACTCCCAACCAATAGAACAGAATCTAGTGAACGGAAATGGATTTTGCACTTTCAAGCTGATAAACCTCCTGGTTTCAACAACAGAGTTTCCCTGAAACCCTTCCTTAAAGCACAACCATTAAAGCATTGATTTCTCTTTTAATATTTTATCATATGTATTTCAATAGTCCATCTTTTATTATTTTTTACTATTGTATTCGTTACCATTTTTAAGTACATATTGTTATTTAGTCTGTTTTTATTCAATTTTTTAAAGATCTATATATTCTACAAATGTATTTTATCACATTGCTTTTAGCTATGATGCACATTTTATCTGATTTTTGATTGGATGTTTTAGTGTTTAAAAATGTAACTGTTATTCTATCTTTGTTGGTCTGATGAAGCAGATGTTATTCCGAGAATGCACTTACCTTACTACAATAAAGGACATATTGATTTTCACTGCTGTGTGGAACCAGATTATTTTTGTTTTTTCTGTATTCTCTGGTTTTTGTATCTGATTCCTTATTTGGTTCAAGGACTATTTTCATTTGCTACTGCATAACCAGTTGGCTAGCTGATGTCTGTCTGTCTTCTGTACAGATGTGCAGATGTTGGGACTCCATCTTAGCTGCTTACAGGCAATCTATGCTTGAGTGATACTGACATGTCTTCCCAGCTGTGTTATGACTGCCACAGCTAGGAAGCCACACCCTGTATGCACCACATGCCATGGATACCTCAACTACACTACCACAGTCAACAGAACGTGCTTGGATACAGGTCTCCAAGACAGACACTGACCATATTATGTAATACATGCTGCATACATGTCAACTGGACCACCTCTCTGGCCCTCTGCAAGAGGCAACCAGATGATTGGATGTTGCATGTAACTTTCACCCTGAGGATCCACCCTGTGGTATCTGTTGATAGATGGCCTGCAGGCAAATGGCAGGTGGCATGAGACCACTGTACACACATCCCCTACTCTTCCCATCTCTCCATGGACAATATCCTGGCACACACCTATGAACACCTGCACCTATGGACCCCAGTACTGACAAATGTGTATGTGTGCATTACTGAGAATAACACTGGCTGTGTGTTTGTAGACCTGTAGTTGATAATACCCTGAGGCCCTTCACACCCACCGCACCCCCCATTGCCATAGTTAGATATGGCTGCTGCTGTAATGGACATTACATGTACCTTGTTACACTCTTCACCCTATTGGCTACCTGGAGATTGCAGTACCAGCACAACACTGTTGTACAAATGGGTTGATAGGCATGGGATACTCTCTGAGTTCTGGCAAGTGTGTGTATTTGTGCAAGTTTGTATGTTTGTAGGATACAGCATTCTGTGGCCACATTCTCCTAATACAATACACCTTGCCACACAGTATTATGGATAGTGATGTTGCTGACCATAGGAGGGCCATGACAATGCATCACCCTACTATCCCTGTGTGATGTGCATTAGATGCATATCGCTGGAGTAGCACTCTTGAGATAGACAAGGGGTTGTATTGCAGTCCTGGTCAATGTTGATGTTGGGTATGTCAGAGTATTATCATGGGTTTCAGTGAATACAAAATCCACTGTGGGGTGTGGGTGCTAGGTGTACTGTCTTTACACCATGGTACCCCCAGTACATGTCCCATGTTCCACTGCATGGGGACCACTGTCACCATCAACCATACAGGTAACTGATAACACTAGCCAGCCCAGTGATGCATGTGCTGTGTGCAACTTATCTGTAACAGAATGGACATACTGACAAGGTAGTTACCACTGATAAGCCAAGGTCTCTCAGATGTGTGTATGACTGCTATATTTGTCAGTGTGTAAATGACAGTATGTCACACTATGTATTGTTCATAAGAAAACAGTACATCCCCCATTACCATACTGTACAGGGCATGGTGATGTTCTTCACTTAACATGTAACCTGGAACACACCTCATCTTAAAAGCTGTGTGGTGTGTGCAATTAAGGCCAAACACATCAGTAGCACTACATACCTAGGTAGGGATTCTAGTCCCAGAGTTGCCAAGTAAGAGTGTGTGTGTATGTGAAGGGATCTACTTCAATTTGCAGAATATACATGTCCCAGGAGGTCATCTATCTGAGAACTGCCTGGCAAATGCTAACATTTTACAGGTATCATCTTGTGGAAATTCATTCCATCACAACTAGTAGTAGATGTGTAAATGCCCTCTTCCTCAATGTATAGCTGTACAGCGATACTGGGGTTGGTATATATAGCTGGGTGTGGACCTTGTGGACACAGCCACCATCATTGCAGTTATTGTTGAGTGTATCCCCCTGCTTAGCTGGTTGTAATACTGCACAGTTCATGTTAACATGTTAAGTAGTTGTCAGTCACACTATCTGCGGTTGTACAGCACCTCACACCCTCCAAAGGGTAGGGCTGTGCCACCCACGCCAGCACACCTATGTTTACCGAGTTGAGGATTGCACTACATTAAGGAAGGGGACATATTCCCTGCCAGTACCATCATCAATGACATTAAACTAGCATAATGTGTTGTTGTGCCTATTCTGTTTTGGTGGAATTACATAGGCTAAAATGGGTTCCTTGCACAAGTACATAAATCCATGGTTACAATATTCTCTGTGTATTGCATCAACACCAAAGGCTCTGTGTGTGTTATACACAAACATGTGATGTGTACCACCCAGTGCACTTCCATTTTCCACTGTAGAAGGGCTACTGACATCAGCCATCATGCACTCACCTGTATACACCCCAGACCTATCAGCTATGTGGCACATGCAGTAACTGTTATACATACCTGTGACGTGTTCAGCTGTATCCAGGACATGGCACAGTCAAGGTGTTACCACAGTGCCATACCCCTTGTAGGAAACAACAGCAGACCAACATCCTGCTGATACATGGACACCTACAACACAAACGGAATACATTATAGAGACCACAATCACTCAATGTTAAAAGCTATAATGCATCATGGCTGGACAGCTACACTTCCTGACATGTAAGCATTAAACTTTAGTGCTGAAAACATGTTACACAGCATTACATTGGTACACCGTAGTACAGTCACCCTGTGCATCAGAACCATATTAGCCTGTCCATGCATTGATGTTATGGATGACAGGGATGTGACACAGGTATCATCATATGCACAGGGTGTATTGCTGGTTTGCCAGATCCTAGGCTGAGCCATATGTTTGACATAATGTGTGTGTGTGTGTGTGTGTGTGTGTGTGTGTGTGTGTGTGTGTGTGTGTGTGTGTGTGTGTGTGTGTGTGTGTGTGTGTGTGAGGAGGTTTAATTATAAATTGGGCTGTTTTGATGTGGTGTGTGTGTAAGTATGGGGTTGCCCTGGCTGTGTTGGTGATGTGTGTGTGCATGCATGCATGCAGTTCTGCCATGTGGCTGCTTTATACAGGGGTTTGATGGACAGCTGCAGACTGTACTTGGCAGGGTATGCAGTTCACCGTCTCCGGCCATGGACACAAGAACTATGCCTGCCAGATGTTCCATGGGCACCACCAAGTACAAGCCAAGATATGGTACTCTCCCCTGATGATGACATATGTCTGCTGGATCCAGGTCCCTCATGGGACTGGCCAGGGCCACGTGCATGTGGCCTGCTGTCTTGTGGTGTGGATAGCACCCCCTCTGCATTGCTGGGACTGGCACTGCCACTACAGGAGCAGCTCTGACTTCTTGCATGACCACATCGACCTCCTGCTGTTGGTGTTGCTGGCCTATGTCCACATGGCCGTAGCACTACTCTCACCATATGCTCAAACACAGATATTCCACAGTTGAGGATTCTCACCATCTCACCCAACCATCTATCCACGATCTCTGCAAAATAACGGTGGGCACCTGCAAGATCATGGATGTTGTCAATAATGAGCAGCTCTCTGGAGCCTCAGACCCTGTCTTGTATACCATTCCATACATGCCTGCACCTCCATGACAGCCTGAAACATGCATCTGGTGGCACCAGATGTGGCACTTTTGCCAGGAGCAGGATGACCAGCAGCCATCCTATGAGCACCCCTGTACATCTGCCTGTGTGGTATCCCACTGGACATCCAGCTCTGGCTGCTATGTCTGGACACATGTAAAAAATGTAAAAACATTATAAGTAGGATGCTTTAAGGAAGAAGCTCACTCGCACCTGCTATAATACAACCTGTTTAATGTATGAATAAATAACACAATGTTAAAATAATACGGATCTAGTGCTTTGACTTCATCAGAATCAATTAAACAATCATCTAACAGTCAATTTATATATTTTTTGGCGACAAACTTGCAGTCTAATTTAAATAAACATACTGCATTTAGTTGACAACGTAAATACTAAATATAACTGAATGTGTTAAAGCAACACAAATCAATGTTTAAAACATCCATAAATTTGATACTAATGCATTAAGAATAAATGCATATACATAAATCATAATGTTTAAGGTGTTTGTAATATTTGAATATCTATAATGTGCTCCCAACCCCTTACATAATAAACTAACTATCATAATAATACAAAATATCAATCAATTACACCTGTGTATCCATTTTATGTTTTGAAAAAATGTTTTTACCTTTTAATTTATTTTAGTCTCTGCAATATGGGTTTAATTGTGATGTAATCGTTTAAACCCGGTGCAGTTGATGCATCCGTTAAGATTTGCCATCTCACTTCTTTCTCTGACAAGAGGGCTTTGTTATTCCCTCCTCTGCTGGTTATTTTCACTTGTTCCAAGATGGCAAATTGAAATCTGTGACTGTTCCCACATATAGCTATGTGTCTATAAAGTGCATTAGTGCTGTCATTTTTTCTAATTGCATATAAATGGTCATAAATTCTTTTTTTGAACATTCTTTCAGTTTTCCCTATGTAGAAACTTGGGCAAGTTGCACATTTTGCCATATATAATATTTTTAGTATTACAATTACCATTATTAAAAGTTATTCTCTTCCTGTTAATGTTCTCTAATGTAATACCTTCTTTTTCTAATATGGCATGACATTGACCGCAACTGCCACATTTCCTAGTTCCCTTATGCTGCAAGTGCATTTGTCCTACTTCAGTTATCCTCTCAAATATTAATTTCATATTAATCCCCATTTTGTATACAAATAAAGGAGTCTCACCTACAATATCTTTTAATTCTTTATCCACAGTAAGAATGTTCCAATGTTTGTTTAAAATTTGTTTTATTTGTTTAACCTGAGGAGTGTATTCCAAGATACATGCTCGATTATATTTAACTTCACATTAATTCCCTGTGGTCTTATTTAATAGTGGTTTACCCAACACAGGGGTGAATTCCCCCCCCCCCCACTCACCAATTATATAAGTTTTCGTCTCATTCATTAATTTTAAGGGGTACCCCCTAGTGTTAAATAAACCACAAATAAATTCTATTTCCTATATCATTTCATTAAATGTAGATGTCATCCTAGCAGCACAAATGCACTGACCCTTAAAAATACTCTTCTTAGTTTTGTAGGGGTAGTTACTTGAATACTCCAAATAATTATTGGAGAAAGTATTCTTCCTATAAATACGTGATTTGAATTTGTTGTTAATACTAGAAATATATGTATCAAGATATGCTATATCAACAAAACTATAACTGTGAGTAAATTTTAAAAATTGACTAGTACTGTTCAAATATTCCATAAATATTCCAATAATATTTTCATGTCCATCCCATAGTATAAATATATCATCCAAAAATCTTGAATAGTGTCTAATGTACCTGAAATATTCACTCTTGAATAATTTTTCAGTTTCCCAGTCCAGCATTACTAAATTTGCATATATGGAGGCACATGCGGCCCCCATTGCCACTCCCTGGATTTGTTTGTAGTATTCTCCTTCAAAAGTAAATATAATTATACTCAAGTACTATAGACATTAATTCCATAATTAGGTTAATCTGATCCCATTTTAAGTTGGAATGTTGTCTAATGCTGTTACAAAAACTCTCTAACCCATCATGCTTAGGAGTACAGAAAAATAAATCAATTACATCCACTGTGATGTATATAACTCCCTTTTTCCAAAGTAGTGGGGTTAGGTTCCCAAGGAACATCCAAGAATCTTTAACTAAATGGGGTATCTTGTCATAAATATGCTTTAACCATTTGTCTATGGCTAAACCCAAAGGGAAAGTTTTGGACTGGCTTCCTGAAATTATTGGACAGAAGGGTGGATCAATAATATTTTGATGTACTTTAGGTACTCCAACTATTGTAGCTAGAATTGGGTGCTCTACAACCAAAAATTTGTAGGTATCAATAGTGATACGTCCATCTAGGAGAAATTCTTCTAAGAATATTTCAATATGTCTGTACCCAATGTTTATTTCATTAATTGATACAAATATATAATTTCCTGATTTCACAAGTATTTTAAACATCTTATTAGTATATTCATTTTGATCATATAATACTACTCCACCCCCCTTATCCGGCTTCATAATTCTAATATTGTCATCATTTTTTAGCTGTTGGAATAATAATAAATGTGAGAGTGTTCAATCTCGCCTTTGTTCTTACACATGGGTTCGGAGCCGATCCTCGGCTCTGTGTCGGCCGCTTGCAAGCTCTGCATCGAGAAGAAGCTCGAGATCACCTAATACCCACAATCCCCCTCTGCCTTTACCTCAGATCTAGTTTGCCGCTGCAGCGTTCGCATCACTGGGTTGAGCTCGAGCACCTCAGATAAGATTAGAATTTTATTCTTGTTTTTTCTCTGGTACTTTAGTATTAGAAACTGTTTAATAATAATTTGTGTGAGTGTGGTAAGGTATAGGGAAATCTCGGTTCCGTTTAAGTTATAAAACTTAGTCAGAGTTCTCTTCAGGGCCTACCACCACTCTTTGGATTTGACAACTGGATTGACTCATTACTGGATTTGACAAATTTACTGGACTTGACTGTTTTTTTCTGGATTTGACTATATTTCTACTTACTTTGACATGTCTGAAAAGGCTAAATCAGGTTTCAAGCGTTGCCAGTGTGGGCAAAAAATGTCAGTAACTGACAACCATAGTTCCTGTGTCTACTGTCTTGGCCCTCTCCACCTGCAAGAAGACTGTTCTATTTGTCATTCTTTCAGTGGGAGGGTCATGACAGATAGGCGCAGGAAATTAATGGACAGGGGTTTATTAAAACCTTCCTTTCAGGAGGCTCTGGATGCTTTTGACCAGGCATCCAAGTCCTCGAAGGAATCGAAGACGTCGGAGCCTAAGTCATCGGCTCCGAGCTCTTCCACTAAAGTTAGATCACCGGTTCCACAGACTTCGGGGCCGAGTGTTCAACTGGTGTCAGTTCCCGAGCCTCGAGTCTTGGAACCGGTGATGGAGCTCCCTCCTTCGACACTGTTGAGGTCGGCTCCATCTTCGGTTCCTTCGACCCGTTCTTCTAACCTTTCCGATATCGATGTGGACCGTGTGGTGCAGAAGTTATTGGAACATTCGGCCCTATCCAAACTTATTTCGGTTTCCACCCAGTTGGTGTCGAAACTTGAAGGCCTCCCATTGTCTCCATCCGTTCCTCCTCCGAGACCTGTCCAGTCTTTGGAGCCGGAAGAGGTTGATCTACTGGTTGTGGAGCCCTCGGGTCCAGAACCGTCCTTTTCTCGGTCTGTTCCTTTCACCTCGACTCCATTGGATCTGGTACTGGAGTCTCGGAGCCAACGATCTGTCCTTGGTTCCGGGGCCGAGAGTCGAACCGACGTTTCGGTTCCGACTCTTCCCCTCGGGGCCTCGGCACGGATCGATTCGGCTCCGTCCTCGGGGTCGATGCCTTCGGTGCCTGTCTCGGGGATTCTTCCCATTTCTTCGGAACCGGGAGATTCTTCGACTCGGGACCCGGGGGCCTTCGATCTTATGAGGAAGGTGTTGTCTACCCAGACAACCACATCAGTAGAAGCATCCTCTCCTCCCCTTAAAGGACCGTTATCTTCCTCTGCACCAACGGCCACATCCAAGCGTCGAGCACCGGTGTCTCAGCCACCCCTGGAGGGTGCCCCCTCTTCCTCGGAGGCTTCTTCGGATGCTCCCCCCGAAGAGGTCCCTAGGAAAAGATTGTGTAAGAGGAGACACTTAGATTCTCCACAGGAATCTTTAACATCCGATACTGACTTGGATGAGTCAGAAGGGTCCCCAAAGTCACCTACGGAAGATGTCTCCTTTTCTGACATCTTGGAGATCATAAGCAGAGAGGTGATTGGCAGTCCCTCCCCCCTTCTGAGGATGAGTCAGTCCTGCTGAAGGCATTTGGTGCTCGCCCTTCCTCCTCCTGAGTCACTCCGCCCTTCGATGAGCTAATGGAGTTGATTGCTCGAAGGGCGTGGGAGACACCTGACACGGTGGAACCAGTCCCTAGGAAGCCTAATAAGTACATCACTGCACCCCAGGACAAGGCTTACCTCACTAAAGGAGTCCCAGTAGACGCCATGGTGGTGGCAGCGGCCACGAAAAAGGAGATGTCGGAGTCTTCCTCATCTGTCCATCCACCTAACAGAGATTCTAGGACTATGGACAGATACGGGAAGCGCATTTTTAGTTCAGCGGCTTTTTCTATGCGTTCCCTGAACTATTTGACTCATTTTACACGCTTACAGAGGGATCTAGTCAAAGAGTTGGGAGATACCCTCCAGGGTACTACAGATGCTGCTGTTTCAGAGAAAGTTTCGGCACATCTAAATACCCTTACATCCATTGTTAACTCATCCATGAGGCTGATATCATACGCAGCCGAAGGATCGAGTAGGGCAGCGGCTTCAGCGATTGCTCTTCGTAGGCAATCCTGGATGCGCTTATGTTCGTTCTTGGAAGCCTTCAAGTCTTCCTTTACTAATGCCCCATTTGATGGTGCCACACTTTTTGGCCCTAAAGTAAAGGAGACCCTTACCCGGTGTGAACAGGAGGGAAAGACTCTGTCTGCTGTCGGAGTCCGTTTTTCCACCCCTTCCAGACCGTACCCCAAAGGGCAACGTGGTGGGAAAATGTGGTTTCGAAAACCCCAAGGATCTTTCCCAAGCACACAGGGTGATGCCCCCTCTAGAGGCAGAGGAGGGGGCAGAGGTGGAAGACGCCACCCGGGCGCAGAGGGGGTCCGCAAAACCAAGGTGACAGGGATACCCCCCCTGGTAAACCTTTTCAGCACTCCTGAGAGGAGGCCCGACTGTCCTGCTCTGGAGGCAGTCGGGGTCGCAGCTTTATACCCTCAGGCCTGGCAAAACATTACTACAGACAACTGGGTAAAAGCGTTGTTACCAGAGGTTACAAAATACCATTCCTATCCACCCCATTCCAAAGAAAACTCCCAGATGTACCACCCCATCTATGAGACCCAGCAGCTATAGAAATTTCAAAGCTGCTAGAAAAGAGTCATCCAACCAGTCCCAGCGGACCAAATAGGATTCGGGACTTACTCAAGGTTCTTTTTAGTTCCAAAGAAGACAGGGGACTGGAGGCCGATTCTGGACCTAAGCAACCTCAACACCTTTGTCAAGAAGGAAAGGTTCCGAATGGTCACGCTTCAATCGATCCTTCCATTCTTACAGAAGGACGACTGGATGTGCTCAATAGATCTGAAGGACGCATACTACCACATCAAAATGGCCAGGGCGTCCAGGGATCATTTGCGCTTCGGCTGGGAGCCAGTCACTATCAGTTTCGGGCCCTGCCCTTTGGTCTGACCTCAGCCCCAGGGTTTTCACCAAATGCATGGCAGTGGTAGCGTCTCATCTGAGGCCTAGGATTCCAGGTGTTTCCGTATCTGGACGACTGGCTCCTGTCTGCCACCACCAGGCGTCAACTGATACAGGCCAGGGATTACACCCTACAACTTTGTATTCACCTCGAATTTCCGTAAATTTCAAAAATCTTTGCTACAGCCATCACAGCATATCTTATTCATAGGAGCGGAATTAGATACGCATCATTTGGTTCTAAGGCTTCCTACAGAAAGGATAGTCGCACTTCAAAACAACATTTCTCTCCTGCTGTCGTCCAAGAAGTCCCCGGCAAAGCTGGTTCTGAAGGTCTTGGGTCTCATGGCAGCTTCTCTCATTGCGATACCATTGGGAAGACTGCACATGAGAGTTCTACAATGGCTCCTGTTTGCACAATGGTCATTCCAACAGCTACCTCTGACTCACGAAATTTTGATAACAAACACATGCAAATCACACCTAACTTGGTGGCTACAGACTTGCAACCTTTCCAGCGGAAGACCATTTGTGCTACCCACACCATCAGCGACGATAACCACGGACGCTTCCCTGATAGGGTGGGGGGGCATCTTTCAGGGACAGACAGTCCAAGGCGAATGGACCAATCTAGAGTACAATCTGCACATCAATGTTCTGGAGTTGAGGGCAGTGTTTTTAGCGTTGCAACACTTTGCTCCCCTTCTTCCTCTAGGAACTATTGCAGTTCAGACAGACAACATGTCCGTAGTCTGGTACATAAACAAGCAAGGGGGAATCAGGTCTTATCAACTATGCAGAGAGGCCATGAGAATTTGGCAATGGGCGGAGTCCACGGGTCGCTTTCTGATCGCAATGCACATCCCGGGTTCATCCAACGTCATAGCCGACAGGCTGAGCAGAGCAATACTGTTGCCTCACGAGTGGTCCCTCAAACAGTCAATTGCGAACATGATATTTCGCAAGTGGGGCCAGCCTTCCTGCGATCTGTTTGCGTCTCCAATGAACGCCAAATGCAGGAGCTACTTTGCCCTATTACCCTCCAGGGAAGTCCCCAGGACGCTGGTGCACGATTGGCCCCCGGGTCTCCTGTATGCTTTTCCTCCATTTCCCCTGATTGCAAAGTTTCTGCAGAAAGCCAACAACCTTCAGAGGACTATAATCCTCATTGCCCCATTCTGGCCTCATCAGATTTGGTTCCCATTTCTATTGCATCACCGTATTCGGGGACCTTGGATGCTGGACCCAGAGCCAGATCTACTGACTCACTCATCAGGAGTCCCTCACCCATCTCTTGAATCACTCCATCTAGCAGCTTGGCTGCTCCGCTTCCCTTTCTAGCCAGGTCTGATTCCCTTACACCGGCGGTTCAAAATATTTTAGTGGCTTCTCATAAAGCTTCCACTACAAAGACCTACACCAGTAAATGGAAACGTTTCATCTTCTGGGATAATTCACATCATTTGGACCCTGTTATAGCTCCGTTGAACAAGATATTGGAGTTCTTGACAGAATTGTTTCATGAAGGAGCTTCTCCTGCTACTTTAAGAGTGCAGTTGGCTGCCATTTCTAACTATCATGTGGAAGAATGTGGTGTGCCTATTATGGCTCACAGACTTTGTAAAGCTTTTTTAAAAGGATCCTTTCATATCAGACCACCAGTTAGAAGTCCTACATCACCGTGGAATTTGAACCTCTTACTTACTAAATTGATGTTGCCCCCCTTTGAACCAGCCTCAATTTGCCCATTGAAATTTTTGTCATGGAAAACTCTATTCCTAGTGGCCATTACATCCGCTAGGCGAGTGTCTGAGCTTCAAGCTCTTTCTATTAGACACCCTTATTTAATTTTCCATTCTGACAGAGTATCCCTTCGCACTAATCCATCCTTTCTCCCCAAAGTTTGCTCTACTAATAATATTAATCAGTCTATTGAATTACCCACCTTCTTCAAAAACCACTCTAATAAATTGGAGTATATGTTGCACAAATTGGATGTCCATAGACAACTCAGATTTTATTTGGATAGAACAAAAGATCACAGGAAATCTGATCAACTATTTGTAGCTTTTGCTGACAGCAGAAAGGGTGTAGCAGTTACGAAACGAACTCTTTCCAAATGGCTAACTGATTGTATCACATACGTTTATGAGGCTTCTAATCAAACATTATCAGTCAAACCCAAAGGACATTCTACCAGATCAGTGTCTACATCCTTAGCTCACACAGCTCGCTTACCATTAGACACGATCTGTGCGGCTGCTACTTGGGCTAAACCACATACATTTATCTCTCATTACAAAGTGGACAGGGTTTCTAGGGATAGGGCAACCTTTGGTTCCACTGTGCTCAAGAACGTTCTCCCGTGAGATCCTCAGGATCATGGAGCTAGGGATGCTACCCATGTGTAAGAACAAAGGCGAGATTGAACACTCTCACATATAGAAGTTATGTCCTTACCATAACGTTCCATGTGGAGTGTTCATCTCGCCTTGGTTATTACACTCCCACCCTTCCCACCCTTAGGAAGAACGTTCAATTTGGTGCCTGGTCTGGAGTATTCTCCTTCTGCAGTTGCATTAGTTGTATTATATGATACACTTGTGTATATATGTATATATATATATATATATGTATATAGATAATCCTATCATTAGGTAATTTTGGTACGTGTGTGTGCTCTCTATGACTGGTTTGCTTGCAAACTAGATCTGAGGTAAAGGCAGAGGGGGATTGTGGGTATTAGGTGATCTCGAGCTTCTTCTCGATGCAGAGCTTGCAAGCGGCCGACACGGAGCCGAGGATCGGCTCCGAACCCATGTGTAATAACCAAGGCGAGATGAACACTCCACATGGAACGTTATGGTAAGGACATAACTTCTATTTCCTCGTTGGATAGATTACTTTTTAACCTTTTGTATCTAGTCTCATTCTGCAACCTATATATATCAATAGCAACTAATTTTTCATAAATTGCTACATTAGGGTGGGTGGGTGGTATATATGTACTTTTTTTCTTTAGTACAACCTTCTCACCCATAGGGGGTTTGTTGTTAAAATAAATGGCTAGATTTATTTTCCTGAAATATTTCTTGATCTCAGTAATACAATCCACTACTTGACATTTTTTCTTTGGCACATATTTCATCCCCTTTGAGAAAAGTGTAAAATGCTCATCCCTAAGCTCCATTCCAATATAATTGAAGATATTGAATTCATTTTTACTACAAACAATACCATCAATGTTAATTGCATGAATAGAAGTACCAGTATTTATATTTTATTGTGTGTTACTGATGATAGATTCTTCACCATTATCTACTAATTGTATTCCCTCCATTCCTGGTTGTTGAACTGTCTCTGTCCCCATCCCTGAATGTTCTTTCTCCATTTCCAGTTCTTTTGCCAATTCACCCTTACACTTCGGTTCCTTTCCCCATAAAAATTTACATTCTCACTGTTGGACTGATAATTTCCTATATTGTCATGTGGACCCGATATATCCCTCAATTCTTCATTGTTCCTTGTTTTGTTTTTCCATGGATATATTTTGTTATTTTTATAATCTGATGTGTCTCTATCATTTTTTTTAAATTTCTTTTGAACTATGTTCTGGGCTTTCCTATCAGCCTCCATATACTGTTTGTAATATAATTTCTCCCATTGTTCAAACAGTAGATCATCAGTAATTAATTTATTCAATTTTTCCACTTTTTCAATTAATACACATAGTTTTTCATTGTTCTTCTTAATCAATAGTTTCATAAATTCAAAACCAAACTGGTTAAAAAAAGCATCAAATTCATCCCGAGTTTGGTCATTTAACCATATTCCTATAGGCATCTTAAAAAATCTTAGTGCCTTAGGGACTATATCCAATACTAAACATTTATTTAAATAAGCATTATCGATTTTTATTCCCCTAATTATATTAAGATTTCCCAAAATCATAAATTAATTCTTGTAAAGAACCAGAGAATGTATCACAAAATGAACCATTCATACCAGCAGTCTGGCTAGATTTATCAAAACATACATCTTTTAAAATAAAGTTATCCAATTTATCAGCATTGTGTCCCTGTTTACTATTATTGTCCTGAGTCTTGTTAACACACACTCTAGGACTAGAGCTGTGTCTTACAGTACCTTGCTCGTTATGTCCATGGTGAACGGCCAAAGAATAAGTTTTTCCAGCCATGTATCGTTCGGGTTTAGTTCCTAAGCGCCTTGATTCATCATCAATATTATACAGCGAAAAATCAAAAGTAAATTCCTTGACAGAAAATCGGCTGTTGTCCGAGCCAATTTCCTGTACATCCGCTGTAGGTTTAAATGTAGAAGTAACTGTTTTATTGCTTTTTTGTCCATTAGGTAGTTCCAATTAATATCACTGTCGCTTAACCATTCACCTCTTCCAGTCTGCATGTTAGGCACCAGCCATTTCAGCTCTAGTTGCGTCATCAATTCAAGAAGGCGTGTAACTTCTCCCTTAAGTGAAGACACTTCCGACCGAAGCCTCTGCAGTTCTCCTTCATCTCCAAGTGTACGCTTGTGGGTGGCTACTTCCTCCTGGCTATCCATATCCAACACGAAATACTGAAAATATAGTGTTATATACCACGAACTATGTAAAAAATGTAGAAACACTATAAGTAGGATGTTTTAAGGAAGAAGCTCACTCGCACCTGCTATAATACAACCTGTTTAATGTACAAATAAATAACACAATGTTAAAATAATACGGATCTAGCACTTTCATCCACTACAGTGTGGACTTCATCAGAATCAATTAAACAATCATCTAACAGTCAATTTATATATGTGCCATAGACACCACACTGTCCTGTCCCATGCCACCACCTGCCAACTGTCCCTCATCTATGGCCACTGGTGATGGGGTATGTATAGACAATGTGACTGTGTGCAGGGATGTGGTGGATAACAGTGGGATGCCAGACAATGGCACAGCTTCAGCCCCTGACAACCCTGCCTGTGTCTCAACACACTATCATCATTATCATTGTCTGTATGGACACTAACATCAGTTTGTCTGCAGGAGGGACCCTGACCAACCTTGCCACCTTTGAGGGGAAAACAAGAAATGCACTTTAAGACCTGTACGTCATTGCTTAACAGTACACACACACACACACACACACACACACACACACACACACACACACACACACACACACACACACACACACACACACACACACTTACAGGTAAGGTTGCACAAAGATATTACACACAGACCTCTCATTACCCATCTGTCAACATGCATGGCATATGGCACTCAACAACATGCAGTGCAGCTATCGTCAATCCCTGTTACCAACATTATACATCTCTGTGATGCATGAGTTATGTTAGTAGGTGATGCCCTATCCCCTGAAACACATTGCACCCATGTACACAGTATTGCTGTGCACCATACCTCACAGATGTACACACCATTGCTGAATGTGTATATGTATGTCAGTTATGTTTGCTTTGCTGCTCACAGCCCCTATGTGTTTATCCAACACATACCTGGGATGATATGTGGACAGATGTCATTAGTGAATGCCTGATGTCTGATTTACAGATCTCATCATCAGCGGTGCATGTGTGGCAAATAAAATACAATTACACTGACAACCTTTAAACCTTGCTGTGCCTATGGGGAGTTTACACACCCTTATTGACATGGCACCCACATCCCTGATATGCCATGGGGCCACATTACTGCATATGTTAACATTTCAGGAACCTGATATGTGACATATGACCTGTGCAATCAAATGCAGTATCAAACAAATGTGTTAGTTGTGCAGATGCTGATTGAGATGCATACAATTTGGGGGTGCATAAGTGTGCACACCATTATCATGATGGCTTGTTGCACCAACTAAGTGTACTACAGCAGTCACTATTCCTGGAAGGGGTATACTAGCATGGGCCATCTGCATTTTCCAGTATTTGGTCACTCTGCCCTACAAATGTCCCCCAACTCAGCATGATTGCAAAGTCAACTCGTGTGCACGGCCCTTGGAGGTCACACGGTGCCATCACTATTGCTGTGGAGTCAGGTTTATGTCTTCCACAATTCATGACATTGACTGTGTGCAGATACAGCCATTTTTAGCAAGCGTTGGATGTCTGCTTCAGTTCACTGTTGTGTTTCAGGATGAAACCCCCTCCCCATCCTCAGCCTTTTTGCAGATGCTTAACAACTATGGGCTACACACATGTGTTATTTTGCAGTGTTCCAAATTCTGAACACCATGTGTACCAGCCTAGTTCCTGCTAATGACTGGCAAACATACAGGTGTACACTGGCACCAGCAGGGTATAGCTGAGGATGGTGGGCCTGAGGTGGGATGAGTGTTGTTTGTGCAGCACATGTATCTTAATTGCTACTGTCTGTAGGTTTCCACCTTGGTCTTGGTACACCAGTACACATTGAAGCACATGCCTTTGGGGGTCTTTTGATATTATGCATACGCTACCTGTAGAGAGCTTTGGCTGATGTTTCCTGTGGAACAACTGTCCCATCTGATTACCCTAACCCATGAGCCACACTTATGAAGAGTCCAGGCGATTGTCGACACAGGTACTGCACAGCCAGTACTTGCTAGACATTCCTGCAACTCCCTCAGTATTGCAGCATGTTACTAGGCAGCCTGCATGACCAGTTTTCAACATGCGTCATCATCTGTCTTGGATGGCCATCTGTTTATTTTCTACATTAATCTTGCTCCATACATCCTCACCACATACATGACTGTCTGCACTGTTCGCCTTGGTATATGCAATGGTGAGGTAAGGCTACATGTCCCACTCCTGCATGCTACCTGTTGGGTATGGGATCCATTCCATGGCTTGTAAGATGTGTGCAAGCCACGGCTGCTTCTGTTGCAGGTAAGTGGGCACATTTGTTGGACAAATGTATTGGACAGCAGACCATTTCTTGGTGTGACATTGAGGACCTGTACTTGCTGGAAGGTCCATACTCATGAACAGTGAATGGTGTCAGTACCTCAAAAGCTGCTTCCATAATATGTTATTTAGAATGTATGCACACATATGCTTCTAGTGTTTGTTAAGGCATGTGTTCCCCATATTTGCTGTCCTAACCTAGGATTTCATATTACACATGCATTGCTCATGTTAGGACCACATTACAGGTTGTAAGGGTTGTTGAATGCGATATTATGATATGCTGTTGTGTAGATCTGTAACAGTTGCCATTGTAATAGTGGTATGTACACTGTTGTAGCACTGTATAAGGGTGATGTTTCAGACTTGTTCCTATTGTAGGCCATTTGTTCCACCATTATGTTCATCTCTCTGCACACATCTTACAATGACAGGTTGTTAGTTATATTGCAGGACTCTTACATACCCTTCAGATATGCCACCATGGTGACCACTGTGATGCACTGCAGTTAACAGCAACAATAAATGAGCATGTACACTGTGCATTATGGGTAGGTGTGTTAAATATGTGCATGGCAAATACCATGGCCATAACATGGTTGGTGTATTGGCAAACCTGAGCAAGCAACACCATACTCACCAGCTACAGGCTGCTGCCCCAGAGGTATACCAGAGGGACCTACATAGTTGTGTAAAGATTGTTGTGAGAGATGTGAAGTCAGTAGCCACACCTGTGGCATTGGTACAGGGTGGAAGCAGCATTGCAGTACATCAACAGTACAAACCCACAATACTACAGATTATGCTACAGATTATGCACATCTGTTTACTACAACAATGCAGCAACAAACCATATATATTTTTTCTCACATATGCATGATTAAACTCTACAGATGCAGATGGATAAGCAACAATGGTCTACTGATGTGCCTTGTGGCCTTACCTGCACACTCCTCATCCATTGTGTTGGTAGCACCCACCTCCACAATGCTGTCTGCAGGGTCTTGTGTTTGCGGGCGGGCAGGTGTCCCAAGGCTGACAAGGAGCTCCTCAGCATGTGTCAGGAGGGGCTGGATGGCATGAACCCCCCCAGTGGCTAGCTGGTCCCTCCTAACTGCAGCAGTATGCTGACAGGCATGGAGGAGTAGGTCAGTGCACTGACGTCGGACCTGCTCCTAACTGCAGTTATGCAGGCCGACATTGTTTACCCTGTGGATGAGCTTGTTCCACTGGGCAGTCCTCTCCTGCAGATCATTGGCTGTGCATCCAAACAGGGTGTGGTAGTGCTGCACCAGGTGTTGTATAATCACCTCATTCTCCTGGGGGGAGTAAACCAGCAAGCGCTCCCGTGACATGGTGCCTGAAAGACATAAAGAGGAAAAAAGGTCTGAGGACCTCATACTGCAAGGATATAATAGTTGTTAATACACATCTCTGCCCCCCCCCACCATATCTGCAACAATAATCTGAACACACAATAAAACTGGTATGCTTACAGCAAGCCTCCTGTTGGGACATATATCGTATTGTACAACAATTTGTGCAATGTGTCTCTAGTCTTATTCCATGTTGAAATTCTATCATTGGTGGCCTGTTGTGAACAATGTCACCTGCATGCCATTGTAAGGGCCACTACGGTTCCATATATGCATGTCTTCTATTTGCTATGTGACTGCTACAAATCTGGTGTTTTGTGTTAGTGGGGATATCTATGCATGCTGTTAGACATAAGCCTGGAATGTGTGGACTATTACTACCCACATATGTTCTATAACTGTGACATGATAGCATGCTTGGAAAGACAGTTTCGAGCAGAACCACCTCTCCCACCTCATCTGGCCATGTTAACAGGCCACAGCACATCTGGGACCCACCTTGGGACATCATCTGCTGGTCCTGTACTACCTTCAGGTGGAACAACCTCAGAGGATGGTGTTCATCACCCCCAGGAGCACACATATATATATATATATATATATATATATATTGGGTGCATTCAAACATCGGGTCCACCCTCTCTAACTCTTCTTCCTCCACAGCTGCACTGTTTTGCCTTTTTACAACACAGACAGGTGTCACATGTGGACACAGCCTAACATTAGGGGGTATATATAGGGATAGATTGCAAGTAAGCTTATTACACACCTATGGCATTTGTGCATGCTACATTTCATGTTAATATGACTGTCCTGCAATTGGTGGGGTCTGAAACTCGTATCTATCATAACGACATTACTTCCACCACCAGTTATTTGCCACACTAATATACATGTCTTGAGGTACAGAACACACACTATGATGGCTTACATCTTGTCATTCAGTGTTGATCTGCATAATTGGCAGGTATGGCCCACTGCCCACAGGGCCGGATGCTATGTCCATAGCAGATGTTCAGCAGAACATCATTACAACTCCTGATGGCACATATAAATCATTCCACATCATCTATCCCATTATTATAGACCAAGTACTACATTCAGTTACATGCATATATGTTTCACATACCTCTTGTAGTATTGTCCTCTCTTATGAGTACACTTTTATGTGCCCCCTGTGTTATATAGGGTTGTTTTGTAGTTTTAGTTAGTTTAGATTTTTCCTGTTTGTTTGTTTGCTTCCTTCTCTCTTTCTCTCTCGCTCTCTCTCCACTACAGGGATTGACCTGTTTTGAATAGATTGCAGAAAGGATTTTGTAGGTGATGCGCATGATCAGGTGATGGCCTCTGCACCAATCCGTGTTCACTTGCTAATGGCATGCAGCCAGCTGTGTAGTACTTTCAATTACCAGTGTCATGGCAACCCATTACTATAGATTACTACATCATGTGGGCATTTTCCCTTTACCTTTCCTGTATGGAAGACATCCATCCTATGTGTGGGCAACAGTGTTACAGACAGCAGGTAGCAATACCTCTTACAACAGGACTTGCAGACCCAGGCCAACTACATATTTGTATAATGTTCCAGACCTATGGACTGTGTGAGTAGTGTTGTTATATGCATTGTATACCACTAATTTTACAGGGTTTGTGTGCACATGCTAGTTTAGCATGGACTGCAGTCTGTCTGCATAGCTCTCAGCTGTGGTCCATATGATGGCCACTGGATTGGCTGTTATGTTTTGTCTGTTCACCACACAGGTCTTGTATCTGATATATCAGTGGCATTCTGTCTGTTGAGTGCTATCAGTACATGGCTACATCCATTTGTGTTTCTGACTTCATATTCCTGAATAAGGGTATGTTGCAACAAATCCTGTAACACCAGCAACTTTCACAGTATATAACAACAATATTGTAAATATGGCCCTGTGTTCCAGCCTCTGTCCTCCACCTATATACCAGGCTTTGTCCATATGTCATGCAGTAAGAGGTTGTTAAGTAGTGGCCTATCATTATGTAGTGCTGGCATTCCTGCCATCATTCCAGTGATGTTGTGGACTCTCACACATATTGTGGGGTAGGGTCCATATATATGTGGGCTACAGCTAGACAAAATGTGTGTGATCTTGTGCAGTCCAGAGATCAGTGTATGTAACACTGTTATATGCCCTTGTAAGTCATTCTATGAGGGAGGGGTATGCACCATTTATAATCTAGGTTGTTACAACATGTGAGGGATATGAGTAGTAAGCACATTAAGGTATATGGTTGTACATTTTCATACATTTCACCATGGGAGCAGTGGCGGGCTAGTGCTTACTGTCTTACAGACAGTTCTGTTTGTCACCGTGATAGTGATGTTATAAGTTAAGCATTGTTATGTAACAGATACATTTTCATTGTGACAGATTAATTCTTTTCCCCCTCGGGGTTGACTACAGAGTGTAATTGAAGGCTGCTGAACTACAGTGTTGATTGATTCTTATCTTCCAGGCCAGTGTTTCTTTACTGTTGTACTACTTAAAGACCTTGGCATGGGCAGCAACATATGTTATACTCTCAGATTACTGTATAAAATGTTTTACTTGAGAGTTGCATTACTCAGTTAGTATGTATTTCAAACACCTAACTGCTATATGAAATGACATATACAACTGAAATAGTACACAAATAAACATTTCTATGTATGCAAACCTGTGTGTGGTGTCATATCCTTTGACATCTCTGTAGATAAATGTTTCATGCAATAATTGTCTTTTGTATGAGAGAATCAAACACTGTCCATTTTAGAAGGTGGCAGCTGTAGGAATACTGGCTGTACAATATACTGTGCACCCTCTAAATATGTATCTTCCTATACATATCTATATGTAGTAATATAGTATATGTGTATGTATGTGTGTGTGTAGATATATATATATATATATATATATATATATATATATATATATATATATATATATATATATATATATGTCTGTGTGTGTGTGTGTGTGTGTGTGTGTGTGGTATCATTGGAATGTTTACTGCTTACTGCTTCCACATTGTACATTCCCTATGGTAGACAGACTGTTCTGCATGATATCTTACTGATATCATCCTGACATCGTACAGCTGAGATGGATTAATGTTAACTTCTTGTGGCTATGTTGCATAGGGTCATGGGTATGAGACTTGCAAGTGTTGGTATTGTGTTGCAAGGCAGATCTGTTCAGCTGTGGAGGAGGGGATGATAACAATAATTACAAGAGTTGCTTAATTTGTGTCCCCTCACCCCCATTAACAGTGATTTTGGTCATATATGTATTTGTTGTGTTCTTTTATATATATATATATATATATATATATATATATATATATATATATCCACACACATATATATATATATATATATATATATATATATATATATATATATATATATATATATATATATATATATATATATATATATATATATATATATATATATATATATATACATATATATATATATATATATATATATATATATATACACACACACACACACATATATATATATATATATATATATATATATACATATATTTATTTTATATATAAATATATATATATGGATCTACCTTAGTAGATCGACATGTTAAAAGAGCGAACACGAATTAACCAATGCCAGAAGATCGCAAGTCACTTCACCGACGCCAGAAGATCGACAGTGCACAAACACGACATCACACACACCCGACACGTCATACCAAGAAACAAAACAAATCCCCTATCCAAAACCCACACACACAACACAAGCACACCAAAATCCTTACAAACGAACACTAACCCATACATACATAACTATCTACAACCCTAACCAAAACCCTTACCCTAAGGTCCGTCACTATCGCACACTCACCTAACCCGCGCCCTAACCCTAACTCACTTATCCCACCCCTACCCCTACAGACCACCAACATCGCACACTTACCTTACTCGCACCCTTACCTAACCCACGCCCTAACCCTAACTCACTTATCCCACCCCTACCCCTACAGACCACCAACATCGCACACTTACCTTACTCGCACCCTATCGTCCGTCACTACCGCATACTTACACATCCTTTCCCCATCGCAGGGTTCTCCACGTCGGTGTCTTCCTCCGTCGGTCTTCTGCCTTGTCGATCTTCTGGTGTCGGTGTAGTGACTTGCGATCTTCTGGCGTTGGTTAATTCGTGTTCGCTCTTTTAACATGTCGATCTACTGAGGTAGATCCATATATATATATATATATATATATATATATATATATACATGTACACACACACACACACACACACACACACACACACACACACCTACATACATCTACATATAAATACATTTACCCTACTGTTGTATGACTGTGTTGGATGATATGTTTGAGAAAACACCAGGTTTATTTATACCTGTAATGGCTTAGTGGTAAATCATTTTGGCTATAGTATGTAAGGCCCTGGCTTTGAGACTTGCAAGGGCTGCTTAATTTGTTGCTGGCTGAACAGAGACTGTTGGAGACAGAGTGATAAAGGCACTTTAAACCAGTTGTAAGTGGGTTTTCGCAGGTTTGCATGGAACTAAGTAATGCTTATGTAAGCTTAGCTTAGCTTACTCCCTCTTACGTCCACTTACGGTCGCTTGAACCCACGCTAATTTCAAATAAAGAAAAGGAAAAAAGGGAGATAGGAAAGTGATGAAATTGAGGCAAGCAGGGGGACAAATAACAGGAGAAACAAGCTGGGATGTGCAGGATGGTGTAGGAAAGAACCAAAGCCCTGTATTTCTTTGGCAGCAACAGCTGCTTTCAATGTGGGATATTTAGAATTTGGAGGCTCACACCCTACAGGGAAGTGTATGGGCATCATACAATATGGATGACTGGTATGGTTAGATTGTGTGCTGGGTAGATGTCTCTGGGCGAAATGCAGAGCTATGTATGGAATGTGATTTTTTTGTGGGACAGATGCCCTTTTTTTTTTAAAGGTGAGAGTGGGATTCTGACCACACTTACACTCTATCTGGCCATGGAGCTGCTATAGCACACCAACAGCTGTAGATATCAACAGAGCAATTGCACCCTTATTTTAGTTATACACATCAGACCTGTTTCTATACCAATTTGTTTACCTGTGGGCCTGTCCAGATGAACTGTGTGCACATTACATTGCTGTTTCTACACATATGTCAGATTCATATAGTAGTTGCAGCCCCTGGAGTGTGTGTTGTGTCTTTCACATACATCTACTGGGACATTCTCTGTGTGCAGGCTTCTTGTCAACTGGGGAAACTATCTGTGATAGCGTGACACATGAGGGGCTTGTCTGGGCCAGACTGCAGAGTGTGGATGTCTAGCTTGCATCTATTTGTAGGACTGGGGCTGGTCAACACAGCAATTGTACACTTTTCATAGTTATACACATCATACTAGTATTTGTATTCAGCTTGCTTTACCTTTGTGCCCTGTATGGAAAATGCTTGTGTTGCAGTACATTATTTTTTCTATTCAAATTGCAGTTTAAAACTGTAGAACTAGACTGATATGTTAGTGGTGGTCTCTGTATTTGAACTGTGCTGTGTGTGCAAAATTGAGCCACAGGCCTAGTCCTTGCCAGACTGAGCTACTGGGGAAGTGTGGGTTGATTGTGACATTTCTATCTAGTACATATTTTTGTGCACAGTACTTTTATTATCACATTGTGCATTATTTGTTTCCCATTTTCAGTATATTTTATGTATACACAACAGATATTAGTGTCACTGTTTGTGAAACGTGCACATTAGCTGGATTGCACATTTGACTGTTTTACAACTACATACTGCAATTTAGATTCCTGAGTACACAATGTAGGTTTTAGGTCTGCACCTGTTAGCCTTATACATTTCTCAGTACGTTCACAGCTACATACGGCTGAAATGGAAAGGTTAACACAGGACAATGCTGGCAGACAAACAAGTAAAACACATTCTGATGGGAATATGTACTGTTGTTTTTTTCCAGTTATTTGATATGCCCATTCTAAAGTATGCAGACAAGCAGTGCTAAATCATTTCACCTCAGTTAATGCATTCTGCAGGACATACACATTCCTATTTATCAGGTACAAGTGAGATGACACACACTAGTGTTTGGGATCACCTTTATTAGTTTTGACATACATATAAGTGTACGACCCAGAACTCCACAATTACTATTCCTGCATGATCTGCACAGTGAAATGCTTTTCATTTCTAGCTGTTACAGTAGCCCTGACATGGCACTTTCTTGGCAGATTCACTCAGACACACTCATACATATTCTATTATTCCTCTCCTGCATATTGTACCTTGTTTGCTACTGATATCTGTCTTACACAGCAGCTGAGAATACTCCATTGTAACACTGGCAGCCTGACACAGGCATTTATTCCTGACTTTTACAGCACAATTATCTATACAAGCAGTACTACCATTACTATAATTTTGATTTCTTACTGCTAATAGTAGGTTGTATTCTCTGCTCACTATATTGCTGACATAGCCGGGCCAGTCACTGTGCATGAGCCTACACATTCTGGGACCTCTCTGCAGCAGCTGTATGGGGAGACATCACACATTTATCACACCTGCACAGTCACAAGTTGAACTTTTTCCATACTTAGAGATACATAAGATTGCATACTTACAGACAGGGGGGACATCCTGTGCTCGGGCTTCTTGGATCCACTGGTCTATGAGTGCACCCTTCCTCCACTTCAGGTCATTATGGTGATGATGTACCTGCTCACCAGTCCAGGGTATGCCAGTGGCACTGGTGAGATCATGCGCAAGCTTGTCCTAGGCCTCCACTTTGTACTGTGAGCCCTAGTACTGGCCCTGCAGCAGCCTGCCATCATGGTTTTTAACAAGGACCCAATCATAACCCTGGGCTCCTGGATGCCCCAACGTTGAGTTTGGAATTGCACACCTTCTCCGACACCAGCCATTTTGGTCCTGCTGTGTGCAATCCCAAATGGTTATGGCTATATTCCCACCTGTGCAGTTTAAATAGCACTGTTTTCTTGCACTTTTTCATGATTGGCAGGTTTTAATATACTGCACTATGCTTAGCTCCATGCAAATCTGCATAGCAATGCTTACACCAGCTAAGGTAAGCAGGTAAGCAATGCTTACACTAGCAAAGCATTGCTTAAATTTATTTGTTTTCATTAAAGTTATAAATTGTTTTTTACATTTATATTTTACATATTCCCACCCCTACTGTGCTATACATGAGACATATGATTGATATCTATCATTCAAATTCCTTAAAAGTTCATTAAATAATTTGGCAGGGGGGATTCAAACAGAGCATGTTCTACATGTTATACCATGGTACTACCACTATGCTACAGCAGCTTGATGATGTTTTCTATCACAGTAGCACTTGTCTATCAGTTTCAGAATTTCAGCCAGGCTAAGCATAGCAGTGCACCATGCAAACAAGCTGCACGGCTCTTAAACTTTGTATTTACTTCCTGAAAAAAAATATTATTCCATTTTTTTATTTTTTACTCCTTTCCTCTTGCCCTACTATTTCCATGCATGTAGGGCAAGAGTGCATTCATTTGGGGGTGTGCCCTTGAAGGCTGCTGCCTTCTATAGGTGTTTGTGTTTTTTTTTTTATTTTCAGTGTCCGTGGACACCGAAATGTTAGCTATTGACATTTCAGTGTCTGCGGGCACTCATTTACTATATAATATTAGAGCCAGGCTATAATATTATATAGTTTAACACTCATCCATGTCAGAAAGTGCCGTATGGCACTTTCAGAGTGAATGGGGGTGTGTTTCAGGTGCTGGGACTTCTGACACATGCCCCCTGCACTTGTTCCTGGTTTGTGTCCATTTAGTTTAGATAGCAGTGATCCTTCATGCATATGCAAGGCACGCTGCTATCCTAAATGGACATGAACCATTCCCTGCAAGAATAGCCTTATTCTTGCATGGAGCTTTGTGAATCTAGAGGCTTGAACTCCTTCATATCCTTTTCATGGTAAATGTAACTTGTAGTATTTTATAACAAACTATTTTACTTCCCTTCATTTCAGCTGCAGCCTATGAGGCATATCTAAAACATTGACCATAACATAATTCTCTTGGAAGGCTTCAACTGTTTCTCTGTTAACTGGAAAACCTACACCACTTCAAATAAATACAAACAAAGATTCTTGAACTTCATTAATGTCAGCTGTATAGATCAACTGTTTCAAATACCATCTATGGCCTCAAAAATATTGGACCTAGTTCTCACCAATATAGCAACCCTGTGCTTAACACCTACAGTTGCCACAACACAGATCAAATCTGACCACTGTTCTGTAACACTCACTGTAGGAGTAAAACCTGACTTACCAAAAACCCTTCTGTCTTTAGAGTCTACTCTAAGACAAACTTAATCCAGTTAACTGATGCCTTGATGAAATTTAAGTCCCCTCCTAACCTGGAAGCAGACATCTTGCATGCTTCCACATTTGCAGATGATTTCTATGCCCACTTAATAGCATGCTTCAATGCATTTTTTCCCATAAGACATAAGTACAGTTTCAAATTCAGGAATAAACCCCTATGGTGGAATTCTAGTATCAACAAACTATAAAATAAAAGGAAGAAACTCATAGCCCATAAAAGAAAATTTAATACCCCATCATCTAGATGAACTCAAAAAGATCAGCAAAGATCTTGATAGCAAAATCAAATCCTCTTAAAGTAAGTATGAATTGAGAATTTTCATCTCTGCTAAGGACACTCACAAACTTTATTCATCTATGTTAAAAACCTTATAGGTAATGTCCAGCAATGATCAGAGATAATACAACAACAGTAACAATAACAAAACTTACTCATCCCATGAGGACATAACCAACATATTAGTGAAGAAATGTCACTTTCACATCACCCCCTTTGATCACATGAATCAGGTGGTTGATGGACAGCATGCTTCCTCTTAGAACCCCCAACAACTCTCCTGAGTGACACCTCACCAACACTTTGAGTCGACAGGCACTAAAGCCACAGTAACCACACTAGCCTGACTGAGTGTCTCACCCTCCACCTGTCCAATATTTGAGGGATCACTGGAATAGGTTTTCTTAGGCCTGCTGGCTGTGTCTGATAAAATTACAGAGGATGGATAAATGCCAACCTGATATCAGAGCCAACCTCTGCACCCCCTGACTGTGCCTCTGGTAGCCTGCCACCATCATCATTATCATCATCATCCTCAGAGTCTGCTGATACTCTGACATCAGATGGTAAGAGTTCTACACTTCATCTGTCAGGATCCCTATGATAATATGCAACAAACACAGGATAGAAACTTATAGCTACACTACTACAGTTCAACATATGCTAACAAACTAATACTGCTGCCACTATCACCGACAGTACAGCAATGCACATACTGAAATAAAAATGTTTGTCTTACCATGTGCAGATGACTCCATACTTGCTAGTAAGGATAGTACTGGAAGAAGTTAAGCAAATTGTAAGGACACCATCATCACAATAACAATTACACAGGGTGAAAACATTTGGGGCCTATATATGTCCATTAACAATACATTTAACAGAAACTTGGATGACACATCCACCCCAAGCTCATGTATAATGAACCAGAATGTGCTGTTAACTGTATCAGTCTATAACCAGTACCCTTCCCAGAAAAATATACATTTGTTAGACCAACTTAAGTATTGCTGTCAATGTTTTCCTGTACAAGAAATTTTTAACAATTGAGATAGGTAGGCCTACTTGGAAGTTCCTCCTGGGACATACTTGTCCTCCCTGAAACAGCAGCACCAACATCAATCACATGCTATTGTGCACTTTCCACTGATCTCTCTGGATTCTTGACAGTGGACAGGAACTCTTCATTTGGTGTCAGTGGTGGCTCTATAGCAGCCCCCCAGTAGCCATCTGTCCATGGGCCACTGCAGCTGCTCTCCATTGAGCCACTGAAACCATGTCAGTGGACCTATGATGCACCTGATCATAGGTCCTGCTCTGGCTACCTACAGCATTTACATCATCCACTATCTGCTGCCAAATTTGCATTCTTCCAGACATATCCCCACATCATCTTTCAAGGAGAAAGGCACTGTGTTGCTGAAATGCTTGCATGATCACATTGTTTTTGGAGTCACTAGAGGGGGGTTTGCAGGGATTGGGACACTTGGGTGCTATAGTCTTAGCTAACATAAAACACAAAAGAAGGATACTACACATAAATATCACATAAACAAATGTCCTGCTTAGCTATAATACATAAGTAGTGTTTCAATATTAAAAAACAACAAAAGGAGACAGTGTGCCAGCCCAACTTCCAATGGACATTTATCTGCTAATAGGTGCATTTGTTTTATGTTTTACATAAAAATGTATATGTTTTTGGTGTTTAATATACATTCTAGGCAGTGTGATTTTATATATAGGGACTTTTTAATTGAGTAATGTTTTAATTAAGTGTTAAATTGAAGGACTGAATTAACATTGTGATTGGTTAGGGCACATAATGAGTTCAGAAAATGTGTTTATTCATCTGATAAAGTCTGTGGATCTAGGATGAAAACATTGAAATTTGGAAGCATTAATATGGTTTTATTAAAGAGTGGCATTGTGAAATTTGGTTGTCTGGTTGCTTTTGTTTGGTGGATCCTATTTTAGGTAGTTTTCCAATGTTACCAACTGCAGAGACAAAAAAACATTAAAGATATTTAAATATAAAAAAGGATTTATGTGGTTGTAACATATCACAATCACACACAAAACAATGTTTGATCCAAAACAAGGGGGGGGGGTAACGATTGCAAAGCAAATCTCTGTACAAACAATTTTGTCTATGCCAACACAGAAATGGAACTTGGCTCCTCCACCCCCAAAGCAACAGGCAAATAACATTTTGGTATGAAAGGAGTAAATCATCAGTGAATGGTTATAAGTGCTATCAAATAAACTGTCCCAAAAACATGTATACATAATTACTACAGAACTTTCATTTTTATGCAATTGCCAGTCAATACTACTTGTAGCCAACACTTTCCTAGAGGTGTCTATGGGCCATCCTAAAAGGCTAACACCCCTGTGTCATTGACAATATAGAATATTTACATTTCATTGAAATAACAGTAGAAGAGTGTAAAGAGAAACAGTTGATGAAAATTAATAAGGCTGTGCATCTGAGAAAGTAAAATGTCCGGACAAAAATGCCTATACTATCAGTAAACATCTAAGAAGCACATACAGATAAAAGTAGCATTTGCTATTGCATATGGAAAAGTATTTTTCTAAGTGGTGTGCATATATCCAGTATATAACTGAAATATGCAATCATACCTTATCAAGATCAGTAGTCTTCTGTGCAGATAAATCGAAAGTAATCTTCCTCTGTTTATCCACTTAAAAAGTCTCCTCACCTTCAGGCTCCATAGCTACTGGGGTCCCTTTTTAAAGTGTAGATCAGGACTGTAAAGATGCATATGAGGTGCAAACTCATTAGAATTGCTGAATCCAAAATTATTGGCTCCATATATCAGATGTAAACATAGCACAGGCACTCCATCAGTGTTAGTGGCTAATGGATTGCAACTGTGAATTATTACCAGTAGGGAGAAGGAAAAAAACAACAGCAATTCAGAATCCCTTACCTCCAGTGGATGTGTCAACCAGGTTAGACTTACAAAGTGTAGAAGTAATTGTATCAAGGTTTTAAATGTAAGTAAGCAGCACACATTTCACAGTTTCTGTTCAGTAACATCCAACCTCCCCTGCATTTGTTAAAAACTGTATATTATTGCCATTTAGTATTATCTGTCATTTTAAGGACAATGATACAAAATGTCTTACAGACTGCATGCCTCAGCTTACTGCACATATAAGGGAAGAATGAACAACATACAGAGAGAAGACAGAGTTGTATTTCTGCAAACAGTCACAAATGGTTGTGTGATCACTCATTGCGCTATATCTGAAATTAATACATGTACAGACAACTCAGAAGTGTACAGATGTCATCTACCCTGTTAATACTGTGGATGATGTTGCACTTGCTTGTATGCACAATTATTTTTGTCAGCTGCAAAGCTATTTCTGTGGCAAAGAGGGATGAGACACACTCTGTATTGAAGGTTCATTGGTGTGAGAGTTCAAATCCAGACTTGTGTAAAAATCTTTCATGTGTACTAACATATTTTGTAGTATTGCTTATTTTATAGATTTATTTTCTTTTTGTAATGCTAGTATTTGCACAGTGTGCAACTTTGCTGAAACCCAGGAAATGGATAAACAATAAATGCCATGTAATATACTTCTTTGATAACCAATACATCAACTACACCAGTGAATCACTTGTGTGTGTAGCACATATGCTAAACACATTGATCTACACAGTATATACTATCTGCAGATCAGGATTTAAGTTCCACTTTTGTCTTTTAAGGATGACACCTAATAAACTCTACTCACAAAGCTAAAACAAGTTTAGCTTTGCTTGCCTTGCTTATGTGATGCTTACCATCATGAAAATTAGGAGTAATGGCCCACACACGATGCAGACAGAACTCCTGCAGACAGGATGCAGACTTTCTTGAATTCAAAAATGATACATTGTTGTATTGTTTTGCTTTCCATTGTGCAACATCACTAAGTGACATTGTGCAGAAGTTTGCAACTTTCCCTAGCACTTGCAGGTCCAGAACACCTGCAAAGAGGAAGCAGTCAATTTCAAAATGGATACATTCTATCAAGTATATTGTGCATCACACAAACACACTAAGTGGTGTTGCATGGCAGTTACCACACAGAAGTTAGTAATGAATAGAGAAATATCAAATTGTTATTTAACTATTCCTATGGCAGCAGGTGTAAGTGTAGGGCTACAATACAGACAGTCCTGGGTTCTAACACAGGAAATTCCAAATATTTTTACTGTTGCTCCATTTCACTTTATAATAAATGTCACATAAAAAAGTTAAACATAATTATAAATAACAATAAGTATGTATAGCAGTGGAGCTCATATGAATTATATGTATGACTGAGGGTACACAGACTACTACGTTTCTGTAATTATAATTGTGCTATCTGGCCTTACATGGCCTTCAGACTTCAATATGTCTCATACACACATGAATGTATAAAACAGGGCCTTGTCAGGTCTCACACATATATGGTTAACCCTTCAACCTGTTATCTGTATTTATATAAAATTCATTCTTCTATAGCACAGATGGTAAATCACTGAAAGAAAATGTTTTGTCTCCTATGCATAGGTTTAAATCCCACATTGGAAAAATCAGTTTCATCAGTATATAAAGCCAAACCAAATAGTGTCCGGTCATGAAATGTATGCCCCCAGTATATGTCTTCAAAGTGAAATCATCTAACTGTTCCAGCAGCAAACAATCCTGAAACTATTGCCAAGTGACAGATTAACCTTCCAGTTTCTAGAATGCTTTTCTCTGTTTGGCACTGTTCCTCTCCAAGCAAGGTGTATGTATGCAGCACAAAAGAAATATTATTGTAGCTTTTAACTTAAAAATGTATTTTCTGTACAGTTGTAGCAAGGTAAGTTTGTATATCCTAACTGCAAAAGGAAGCATGTGTGCTTTGGTCTGTTGCACAAATCAACTGTAGAAGTGAAGCATAAGACTGTAGTCAGATATTATGGGTTCAAATACCACAAGTAACAAGTATAAAATAGAACAATCCTTTAAAAATATTACATAAATTAATTTCTACACAAGTGACGTGACGTAAATGACCTGCTGTTAACTTAATCTGTAAAACTGGACCAAGCATAGGTGCAATATCTGCACATTGCAAGGATTACTTTGAGCAATCCTTAATTATAGTTTGCAGCTGTTAAAATGTATACTTAAATGTAAAAGTTCAGATAAAATACTTTTATTGTTGTGATAATGCATGATATGTCACATATGATGGTACTAATTTTATCTCTTTTTTCCCACTCACCCTGACCCTTACCTCTCTTTTTTCTATTTGTCATCAAAACATTTTATGTCATCCATCTCTGACAAATTGCAAGATGCTTTACAGCAGAGGGAGGCAGGCCAACCCCAGTGGCTCAGCCTGCCTCCACTCCACTGGCTCCAGCACCAATGCCCAGCACATCTGGGACCCAACCTGGCAGTACTGCCTCTGCTGACCCTGAACTACCTGCACCCTCAGGTAGCACTACCCTGGCAGCTGGTGCTGTGATACCCTCTTGCAGTACTAGCGGAGGTGGGGATTTTATCGTCCCCCAAGATATGCCAGAATTGGAGCATAGGGTCATGCACAGTACCACTGGTGCATGCCTATGCTAGATGGAGAGGCTGCTCTCTCTTATGGTCCATAGCAGAAAACATTAAGCACTCCAACAGTCAGTAAGGGGACAGTGATGACAGTCCTGTGGGTGAGGACTAGATTCTCACTGTCCTCATGCCTAAAGGGCATGGGCATCTGTTGTCCCCTCCCTAACCTCAATCACAGTGTCCCTCAACCTTCTGTGTCCCTCACTATTCCTGTGTCTTGTGTTGTTTGTCCTGTTTGTTTGCATCTGCTTTCTCACCTACCGTACTTACCTGACCCAAAAATACCTACATGCCTTACCCAACATTCCTGTCTTAGTAAAGTAAAACAATAATTGGCACCTGTCTCACAAAAAATAAAAATATCATCTCATACATAGCACTCCATTTCACACACAAGTCTCCTTGACACACTTGATTTGGTCCAATTGGCTATACAGCATGACTGCTTTTTGGTCACCCCTCTTTGTTGAGGTGACAGTCTAAATTCAGCTAATATTCTGAACATAATTTCTGTTTTACTGTGCTATTGTCTCTCATATGTAACCCCCTGTGATATATTATGTTCTCATAAGTTAGTCAATTTGCTTGATTGTATTTTATTCTTTAAAGTTTGTATCACCTTGCATGTACTATGTGGAGCTTTTCTCCCTAGGCCTTTTCTGGAAAAGAACATGTGTCCAGTCAGACTTTCCTACTAAACACATGTAAAATAAAATAAAAATAAATTAATTTTACACTGTTGAAAATGTGGATAGCAATGGTTCTATTCTACCTCCCTCTTGCACTTTCCTATATTTCTTTCCCTTTGTTCTTCCCCCTGTTTGCCCCTAATTTCACCACTTTTCTATCTACCCCATTTTAGTAACTTTAATCTGGTCAAAAATAGAATCACACACGACACAAAAAAGTAAAAAAAATCTATGGAGCTCTTCACTTTTTGACCTCTGTGTTTGCACGACATTTGACATTGTGCACCAATGCCAAGCAAAGGTGAACTGGTCTTCAACTGTGCAGTTACCTCCATGCAATGCTGCTTAAAGCATGTTGTGCTACAGTAACACACAGTGAATGTAGAATAAAGAGTTATGTGATTGCACTATAAATGATCATTTAAAAATATTAGATACACCTGGATTCAAACCCCATATCATCTGGTGTCCATACCTCTAAACTGTCCAGATTTTCTCTGAATGCCCAGATGTTTTCCTCATATTTTTCATCTGTTCCTCATAAAATTCAAGTTTTTCTAGCAAATCATTGATGATTAGTCACTAAATAATACTAAATGACAAACATTTGAGTTTCAGATTTCAAATCCTTCAGAAAATACATAGTAATTTAAAACTTGTTATTCTAGCAACTTTCTATGTTTATGGGAGTAATTTTTTAAATCTGTCCCTATTTTTGGGCCTTTGCAGCTCAATTACTTCTGTCTTTATCCAGATTTTTGCACTGAGAGGTTGAGAGCATGCTGGACTTCAAAAGGAATGTGTCAATGCATTTTTACCTGCTCCCACAGAGTCAGCTAAGAATTAGGTGTGTTTCATACACTCAGTACTCAGAACTCTTATAATTTTATCAGTGAGGTTCATGCTTGCTTTCTGCTTAGCTATGAGCCATTACGGAAATCAGTATAAATGAGTATCTCACATTGCCAAACACTTTGCCATCAATTGCACAAACCAGCTGCTCAGCTGCGTGCTATTGAAAGTTTATATTAGCATGTATTACTTATGTTTATTGTCAATGTAGTCTTCATGCCATGAAGGTACATGTAAAAGCACAAACAAGGAGAGGTTACTTCTTAAGAAAAGAACACATATTTGTATTGCAGCCATCTGTTAACTTCCCCTATGCACTGCAAACTTGGTCTCTCAGTACTTGTTCACAAATATATCAATTACACTACAGAAATAAATAACAAATGCTTTCTTATACACCATGCCCGTCTTTATAATGCCAATACACAATCAGATTGCCCAATAGTTGTAGTAATGTGGACAGCTGTTTGCATATAGTTTGTTAAAGCTGTCTCTTAAAGTATACCTGCACATTGGAAACACAACAGCAAATACTACACATTGCACACTCATCAATCTAACATGCAGAACTTTAATATCTTGATAGTTGTACATGGCTAGCTATCCATTTCAGACAGGCCTCCGAACATCTTCTCTCAAATATCCAGCGTTGATGTCATCCACTATAAAGTGTCCTGCAGCCTTGTAAAAGTCAGACTTGTGCTGTGATGCTTGTGTAAAGTACTGAGATCTCTAGTCTGTGTACTTATATAGGTAGGGGTTCTGTTCTCACTGCAGCCAACGTGTGTGTGTGTGTGTGTGTGTGTGTGTGTGTGTGTGTGTGTGTGTGTGTGTGTGTGTGTGTGTGTGTGTCTGCCTGTCTAGTCAGAAGAGCATAATTGAGTATCATGCAGTCACCACTACAATCCCATGGAGTACCAATCTTTTGACCGTTGGACACGCCATCACACCCATTTCATGCAGGCCTCCCGACATCTTCTCTCAAAAATCCAATGATAATGTCATCCTCTATAAACTGTCTGGCAGCCTTGTAAAAGTCAAACTTGTGCTGTGATGCTTGTGTAAAGTATTGAGTTCTCTAGTCTGTGTACCTAGATAGATAGGGGTTTTGTTCTCACTGAAGTCAACTCATGTGAGTGTGTGTGTGTGTGTGTGTGTGTGTGTGTGTGTGTGTGTGTGTGTGTGTGTGTGTGTGTGTGTGTGTGTGTGTGGGCATGTGTGCATGTGTGTGTCTAGTCAGATCAGCATAATTGCGCATATCATGCATTCATCACTACAATCCCATGGAGTACCAATCTTTTGACAATTGGACATGCCTACACATCCATTTCATGCAGGCCTCCCAACTTATACTCTGAAACATCCAGTGATGATGTCATCCATTTTATAAATTGTCCTGCAGCCTTGTAAAATTCAGACTTGTGCCATGGCTCTTGCGTAAAGTACTGAGGACTCTAGTCCATGCATTCAGGTAGGGGTTCTAATATCACTGCAGTCAATGGTGTGTGTGTGTGTGTGTGTGTGTGTGTGTGTGTGTGTGTGTGTGTGTGTGTGTGTGTGTGTGTGTGTGCGTGTGTGCGTGTGTGCGTGTGTGCGTGTGTGTGTGTGTGTGTGTGATAGTATTTTACACCAGCATGTCGGACATTTCTATTACCATCTTCTTCTCGCCAGACTCTGCTGAAGTCATCAGCTATAGCTGTCTCTCAAGCATGTACTATTAATGCCATAGGCTAGGTTAAGATCCCTAGACTGAGTGACTCTTGTACCATTAGATTTTCAGATGTACAGCATTTCCATCAGGGCAGGGTCACAGACTGGCCTGTAGTTCAGACATAAATCACCTCCACCCATACGATACAGAGTACAGTGACATGGCTTTCAGTCTATCCATGTACATCACTGCATGCTTTGTACGCCCTGTATTTCCTTGTTGAGAAACCCACATGTTATTTCCAGCTGATGCAGGTGTCTGGTGAGGTACATGCAAAAGGGAACATTGTAATCTATTAGTATTCTGATGCCGATCATGTACAGTGGTGTTATAACATCCTCAGACTTGGATCTGATGGCATGACTTATGAAGTGCACAACATAGAAGGCTTTCCTTATAGCTGTAGAAACTAGGTGGTCAAAGTTCAGATTGCTATCTACCTATATTTGCAGGTCTTGCTCCACTAGATTTAAGCTTTTGGGGGTATTGTCAATGCAATAATTAGCAGGGAATTACACTTTGCAAAAGGCAGAAATAATGGCACTTTTTGAGTTTATTTTCAGACCATGTTGCTTTGGCACCAATCATTTGTCTGCGTTAACCTTTCCTGTAATATGTTTAGATCATTGGTGGACTCAATGATTGCACCCAATTTGTAACCATCAGTGAAATGAGTAAGCCAAAAGCAGTATATTTAAGCCTGGACTTCTGAGAAATTGATTCTGAACAGTAAAGGGCCCAGCACACATCCTTGTGGTACGCCACTGGTGATGGCTCTACTGGTAGAGATTGAGTCACAAACTTTGACAGCATGTGTTGTGTTGATGACCCAATTGGCTAACCATCTAGTGATATAAGGGTTAATCCCCAGCTGGGAGAATTTTCAAGGGGGATTGTGTCAAAACCTTTGGCCAGTTCAAGATATGTGGCATGCAATATCTTCATGCAGGGCTTCCGTGACTTTCTTGAAGAGGTCTACTGGGTTTAATAAACATGATCTACTCTTAACAAATCCAAACTTGGTTGGGTCTAGATTTTAAAGGTCTCCTATATCCTTGTTGATAAGGTTCATGATGATTCTTTCCATGGCCTAGCAGATGAGACTGGTTAGACTTATAGCTCTATAGTTGCCAGGGTTGGTTAATGCCCCCCCCCCCCTTTCTGCAAGGGGATCCTGCTGCTGTTGTTTTCCACTCTGATGTAAAAAAGCCATTTCTCAGGCTTTGGCTAAAGAGGATGCTAATTTGGTCTGCTAGGTCCTGTTTCAATTGCTTAGTAAGCAACCTGGGATGTTATCTGGTACCACTGAGGTTTTTAGCCTTGGGGAGTGCAGATATAATCTGATGTCGAGATATACTAGACAAGAAACTGGTGTCAGGTATGCTTTGGGGTATGGCCAGTGGGTCCAGGTGGTTGAAGTTTGCAACAAACCTGTTAGCTAGCAGGTTGGCCATTTCCTCCAGTGCAGCTTCATATTTAGACTCCTAGCATTAAGCAGCAGAACTCTGAGTTTCCCTCCAGTGGATGCTGCTATGTCTGAATTTTGTTGCTTTCACATTTCCTAATAAAGGCACTATGGGGAGGCAAGCACCTTTGCCAGTATCTGACAGCCTAGAGGACACAGGTTCAGACCATCTCCAGTAAACCAGCATTGTTTGTTGACCATGTAAGCCCAGGCTGAGAGATACTGGATTCCCTGGATTGACATCAGAAGCTACATCAATTGTTGCAGTCCATCAGTTTCATTTATATTGTGGCATCATCCCAGCTGAGGGTAGAATGCTGCTTAGGGCTAGTGTCATACCTGCCTGGAACACATAATCTGACAGTTCAGTCATGTGTTTCTTTACATAGTCCAGGGAGGTACATTATGAAAACAAACATACAACCCAATTATAATATAGACATCGCACCCCTATGAGAAGGCCAAGTAATATGTGACTTGTGTAAAGAACACAAGTTCAGCCAACACCATGCCAGTAAAGCGTTTATTGCATTCTGGTACCTCGGCCTTTCGCCTTCAAAGGATCACCTATCAATATGTGACTTGTGTACTGAGGTAGATGATATGCAGAATACCCAGCAGCATGTGCCCACAGTGGTGACTACTCCCTTGTATGTAACACAACCCCTGAGTATGTGCAGAACATCCACATCAAAGGTCATAATGCCTCCATAATTCACAGCCTTCATCACACCACTGAGTACAATGCACCCTTCTTCATCTACCTCCCCACACATTTTCCAGGGCTGTGAAACTCAAGTGTACCACCTTGTCCACAGTGAGCTCCCACACATCTTATTGGCCATACTTAGGTATTTTCCTTGTTGTATGAACATTACTGTCTGATGGTGCAGGACCCCCATCAACATGTTACACCAGATGCAGGTGTGATACCTGTTTCATCAGTGCACACAGTACATGCATAACTGTTGGACAACATTGATGGCACGTTTGCATTCATGACAGTGTGGATTGTGCCATATATGTGCCATACAAAGCTATCAACTAGCCTGTATTGATCATAATGTCACATACAGGTTTAGCAGTGTCCCTCCTAATGCCTCTAGTAGATGTTAAAGAGTCAGGATAGTCTGCTTGATTACCCTTATAGATTGCTGACATCTCATAATAGTTGTACAAGTGTGTTTGTGAAGAACCATCTATGATCACTCGCTATCACATATGATATGTCATAGACATGGGAGTACTAGTAGTATTATTCTGATATTGTCCATAATTGTGCATGTTTCTGTTTACTGTTGTCCATGAGCCTGTAACTATGTGTCCCACTTAGTGGATACCTCTGCTGACACTGCATTCATATTCAGGCAACTCATTTTGCACATCTTCACAAAATGCACCTAACCCTTATTGTATATAACATCCCTGGTATATGTCCTCTAGGATGCTTATATCACAAAGTTGTCTTCTCCATTGTTATATCACTTTATGTGACAATCATATAATATACATTTTCATTCTTCAGGCCATACTGTATCATGTAAATATGTGATTAGTGTTCCTGCTACAACTGTCTTCATTTACATGCCCTCATCTGCTGTACATTAAGGTGTTTCACCTGTCCTCTTTCCCTGTGTTCATTCCTACAATTCATCTGTGTGTCCCTATTCAATACACGCAGTTCCCCTGACTGTTTATTTTAAGTGGTAGTCCATGTACTGTTATAGATCATTTGCACAACTTTTGTTCAGTATGCTTGAAATGGGATTCTACAATACTCTGTTTGGACAATATACATTGGTATATTATTAACCCTGGTAATTAATGTGGTATTCCGCAATCACACAGACCTAGTTTTCCCATAGTTAAACAGGTCTACATGTCTGCTGCTGTCCATGTTGGTTTACATGGTTTCCTGGTCAGCAACACTGTCTATGTTTAAAGATGGTGTGCGATATGAATATGTAATTAGCACTGCTGTTCATTGCTCAGACATGTAAATTATGTGTAGGCTTCACGCGAACTCTACATGGAATTTAATGTATCCCCAGGCATCTTTATTTTTAAGATCTTTAAGATGTGATATTATTCTCTCACTCAGTTCTTCTTCTATAAAACCTTTCATATGAACAACAAACTGCCATGTGTACAACATATTCTGATGTGCAACAAAAAATACCGGGTGACATATAGTACTACCTGTATTTGTAGAAAACTCCCAAAGACTATCATTAATAACCCTACATGTGTTATATTTCTAATCCTTGATAGTATTTTTATTCGATTTAGGAGCTGTGTCACCTTTTTTTTTTTTTTGGTTCTATAATGTTCTTAATGTTACACTGCCTCTCATTAACAATGTCAGGTGATTCACCCACCAGTTTAAACACTATACTGATGCACTTTAATATTTTCTAATTTCCATCACTATTATTTGAATACTTAAGCTATTTACATTATAGGTCAGGCACATGTCTGTGCTCCAGTATGAGTTAGTTCATGTAATATCACCACCAGTGGAATGAGTAATATTTTCAGGGATACTCAAATATACTTTAAGGTATCCCCAAACCCTAAACTTGTCAATTAGTTGTGATTCCATTTCATTAATGACTTCTGCTTCTTTTGTAATATTCTTGATCCTAGTGAACATAGACTTGAGCATGCTAACTTTTTGTTTAAAAAAGTGCATACTTTCAAAATGAAGGTGGGAATGGTTAAGGTCTTTGCTTCCATTGCACAAGGTACAAGGTTCAGTTATAACATTTGTCCAAGGCTTGTAAGATGTTTGCATGTTTCCTTGGGTCTCTGTGGGGTTCTTCCTACATCCCAAAAACATTTTGGGTGCTTTAACCTCAAACCCATTCAAGAATGGAGCTGTAGGTAGCAGCACAAGCTCTAGATGGTGTCCTGTTGGGGGAAGAGTTATATAGGCCAACCACTTTGAGCAACAGCTATGGAGATAGAAGAATAGAAATCACAGACTGCACACCATGTTAGGACTAGCGACTCAGCATTGTAAAATCTGGCTCTAATTGATTCAGTTGAGTTAACTACTGTCACCAAACCGGCATTGGTATTTGCAGGTGATCAGTTCAGTTCAGTTCCTTTCTTTTATTCATATCCTTAGGTAAATTTAGTTTGCAGTACAGAGTTGGTGTTGGTTACAATACATACATTAAAACATAAAACATGCAAAAACAAATTTAAAGACTTGTATGGACAAAAGCCAGGATTCAATAAAGTCCATGTAGGCTCCGTGTAGAGCCTACATGGAATGCGTCCATGTGCACAGCCATGATCTTCCCTTGGCAGCACACCATGCATATTAATGTTGCAGTGTGCCTAAGAGAGGTTTCACAATGTGAAACCTCACAGAAAATCAAGGATAATGAATCCGTGTAACACCGATGGCATACCCACAAGCCTGTCAGCCCGAAAGGAGTATAAGAAATTTTGCCAGAGCTGTGTATGCAATTATCAGGGGTGTCTTGTGCTATTGGACTGCAAGACTGTAGCCCCCCCAGCTGCAAAATGAAAAGAACAGAAAAACTACAGCTGAAAAATGAAAACTGCAACTGTAAAATGAAATGTCCCAAAACTGGAAACTCCTATCCACCCACTACAGCAATGATCCAGACTGTTGTCTAACCAATCCAGATTACAAAGAGAAGGCATCAGTGTAGATGCCCAGAAGTCTATGCATCTCATATCTGATACACTCTCAGAGCATCAGTGTAGATGCCCAGATGTCTATGCAGTTTTAAGGAGAACTGATTGGCTCCCAGCTCATATCTGACACACTCTTAACCCAAGGCTTTGTTTGCAATCTCAGGACTTGTGTATGTGCACAGACAGATTTTTCTCACTGCAATTCAGAAGCTGTGTGTGTGTGTGTGTGTGTGTGTGTGTGTGTGTGTGTGTGTGTGTGTGTGTGTGTGTGTGTGTGTGCACGCACGTGTGTGTATGTGTGTGAATTGCCCCATTTGAATATTCCTGGTGGCTAGAGTTACTCAGGCTGAAACTCTGTACCTTGCATATAGGTAGCAAGAGCATACATTCCCTACCCACCACTACTGCAGATTTTTGCCTCATATTTTTGTTCTGAATCTGTTCTGTTCTGTTACTCATAAAATATGTGGTTTTCTGGATTTTTTGTAGTAAATAATGACAGGTATTTATAGGTTCATAGGTTCATAGGTTCATACTAGGCTATCTGCCCGAGGGCATTTACAAGCCTAGCCCATAGTTTTGTGGCTTACGCCACCCCTTTAGTATGGGGAACTATACCCATTATTTTGCTGTGCCTCTGTCGAGCAGTGACACTGAGGTAATCCCTGGGGTATATCTGCAATCTCCCATCCATTGGTCAAGATTTCTCTTGAACAAGGCCAGCGAGGTGCTCTGCCTCACATATACCGGGATTTTATTCCACAGCATAGGGAGTCTTTGGGTGATGAATCTATCCCTCCAGCACGTCCTATTAATAGCCGTGTCGAGGTTTAAGTGTCCGCCCTTGTGGCTCTGACGGATCTAGATTTTTGAGGTGAAGCATATTCATCAAATCTGGGTTTGACATGGCCTTGTATGTTAGGCAAAGGTCACCTCTGAGCAAGCGGTGGCGACTGAATAGAGCTGGAGTTCTTTCAGTCGGGCAGCATAGGACAGATGTTTGAGACCCTTTATCCTTTTGGTGAGGAACTTTTGTGGCCTCTCCAGCTGCTGCAAGTGTCGGGTCAGATACATTCCGAATGGGGCATTGTACTCAATCATTGGTCTGATGAGTGATGAGTATAGGGAGACTATGACCTCCCTTGATCTAGATGAGAATCCCTTCATGATAAGGTGGGCAATGTAGAAGGTCTTCCTAACTACTTTAGCTACATGGGTGTCGAATGACAGACTACTATCAACCTGGGTCCCCAGGTCCCTGATAACTTCTTCTGTGCTCAGTGGATTGCCACCTATTTGGTAGCTAGGGGTAACCTTGTTTTCCCGAAGGGTATGACTATGCATTTTTGGCATTTAACTTTAGGCCATGGCTCTGGCACCAGTTATCCGTTTCTGTGAGACCCTTCTGAAGGATATCTGTGTCAGATGTGTTTTCTACTATGGCACCCAGTTTGCAGTCATCTGCAAACTTTGTCAGCCATAACCCTCCTGTGTTTGCTTGTACTTCGGAAAAGTAGATGCCAAACAAGAGTGGGCCCAGGACTGAGCCCTGTGGTACACCACTTGTGACAGGCTTTGAGTCTGACATGGCGCCAGCAACTCTGACCCTGTGGGTTCTGTCACTCAGCCAGTTTGCAACCCATCTTGTGATGTATGGGTTAACATTTAAGCTGATGAGTTTTTCAATGATACCCGAGTGGGGTATTGTATAGAAGGCCTTCGCCAGATCGAGGTAGGCTGTATGGACTGCCTTTCCATCAATGGCTTTGGTGACTGTTTCGAAAAAGTCAACCAAGTTTAGAAGGCATGATCTGCCTTTGACAAAGCCAAACTGGGATGGATCCAAAGTCTGCAAATTCCCTATGTCTTTATTTATGAGGTCCATTATGATCCTCTCCATGGCTTTGCAGATAAGGCTTGTCAAGCTAATGGGGCGGTAATTTCCAGGGTCGGTAGAGGCACCGCCTTTGTGAAGTGGGACCACAGTTGCAGTGCGCCACTCCCTGGGTACGTATCCAGAGGTAAGACTATGATTAAACAGCTGTCCTAGCTGTGGGTTTAATTCCTCGTTGAGTTCGTGGAGCACACAGCCGGGGACACCATCAGGTCCCATGGATGCTGTGTTTTTTGCTTTGGAGAGAGCAGTTCTCACTTGGGCGTTGGAGATGTTTGGGGGGCTGTAATCGCTTGGTATAGATATCTCTCCTTTTGGGGGGGAGGGGGGGAGAAGTTTGCACTGAACCTGTCAGCCAGTATGTTGGCAATGTCTGTAGGATCAGTAATCTTCACATCATTTTGAACTAGTTCTGAGCATATCTGGGAGTTTCCTCCCAGGTTTCTAACATAGCTAAAGAAGGCCTTATGATTGTCTTTTGAGTCTTTAGCTATCTTTCTCTCAAAATTTGCTTTGGATGATTTTATGAGAGCTCTTAGTTTTTTACTTATAGTGATCAAGGGTGTCTTACCTTTTAAGGATTTTGCTCTATCTTGTAGTAGCTTCCTCCTTTTGTTGTAGAGTTTGTTTATGGCTGGGGTCCACCAGACTGGACGCTTGCCTTTGGTACAAAGAGTCTTTGTTTTGCTTGGGATTGCCTTATCCATGCAGTCCTGCATGTGCTGGTAGAAGGCATTTGTAAGTGATTCAGCGGCTTGAGTACTGTTTTCCACGCTCGGGGCCTTAAAGGAGACCACACTAGTCTTTAGAAGTGTGAAGTCGGCTTTCGAGAAGTTCTTTACTGTGGTCTTTTTATTTCAGGTGGGGTGGGATGAGGACCTCCAGCAAGATTAGTTTGTGATCTGATCTCACCAGTGAGGGGTATACTTCTGGTGTTGAACATTGTGCTCCCATGTTCGTGATGATGAGATCAAGTATGTTTTCTCCTCTTGTGGGGATGGTGACTAGTTGTTCCATGGCATTTGAGTTTATGAATTCCAGGAACTTTTGGGCTAGGGTGTTTGGGCTTGAGTAGTGTTCCCAGTCTATATTAGGGTAATTGAAGTCACCTAGTATGATGGTGTTTGGTGATACATTTATCCCCTCTAGTGTTTTCAGGAAGGCCATGTGAGGTTCCTGAGTTTGTGAGGGTGGCCTGTAACATGCTACAATTTGCAGAGCAGTCTTGCCTATGGTTAATTGCACCTGGATGGTCTCTGATGCATCGTGCATTGCCACCAGTCTTGAGGTGTGGGTGTCCTTGATGAATATGGATACCCCCCTCCTTTCTTGGTATTGTCCGGATTTTGGGGCCGGAACACATGATAAGAGGTAAAACCTGATAGTGCTGGGGTGCTCTCAGGAGCCTTGAACCAGGTTTCTGTCACTGCACAGACATCGATGTTCTCCATACTGAGAAGGGCCTCGAGTGTGTGCATTTTGAGATTTAGACTTCTGGCATTGAGCAGCATTACCCTTAGTTTTTTTTCTTTTTTGTGTTCTAGGGTGGTAGGTTTAGAATTTGAGCCTTGCCTAAAAAAGGCACTATGGGGGTGGCAAGAGCCTTTGCCAATATCCGGAATCCCAGGGGTGACAGGTGCAAGCCGTCCCTTGCAAAGCAGCGTGGCTTGTCCAGCATGTCATCCCAGGCAGACAGACATTGGATCCCCTTTGAATGACACCAGAGTTTAAGCCAATTGTTAAAGCTGATCATCTTATCTCTGTATTGTGGCATCATTCTTGGTGAAGGTAGGATACTGCTCAAGGTCAGGGTCATACCTGCCTGGGCTACATAATCAGAGAGCTCCTCAATGTCTCTTTTCATGTAGTCCAAGTTTCAGACTTCATATTCTTCATAAAATACATGTTAAAACTACACAAAACCTTTTATTCTAGTAATTTTCTAAGTTTATAAAAACAATATTTTAAAATTGTCCCTATTTTTGGGGGCTTTATTCCCCCATTATTGGCTTTGTTCAGGTTTTTTGTGCTAAGAGGTTGTGTGCTATGGTGAGAACTGAGAACTGAATTCACTGAATATGTTTGGGGGCTGTGTTCCCCCATTGTTGGCTTTGTCCAGGTGTTTTGTGCTAAGATGTTGAGAGCTATGGTGAGAATTGAATTCACTAAATGATAGCCATTTAAGTTTCAGTCTTTGTGTCTTTCAAGAAGCAGCTTATATGGCATAGTGGTATGTTGCTCTTACTGTAGAGCAGAGGGTCCTGGGGCCAAGACTTGGCAGTGAAATACATGGTGGTAACATATAATTTTATTCTAGCAACTTTCCAAGATTATACAAGCAATGTTTAAAATGTGTCTCTGGTGCTTGGGCCTTTGTCTCCCCCCCCAGTAAATGTTGGCTTTTTCCAGATTTCTTGTGCTGCAAAGTTGAGAGATACAGTTGAGTGTCGAGTGGATTTTACAAGGAGGTGAGAGCTTCGGGGGAAGAGAAGTTTAGTGTTGCTTATGCTGAGTCTGCTTACATTGTTAATAGCATAATAGGCTGAATACTTGCTTTTGATGCAAAAGGCTGTGGGTTCTACTCCTACAGTATTTAGATGCATCACTGATACTGTACTGTGTTGAACTTTTAAAGGGGGTGGATGCTGCAGTCCTGAAAATATCCTTCTTGGCAGGGATACCTAGTAACTATGAACCTCTTATCAGTTTGCTATCCATTCCCTATTGCAATATTACTAGCTTATCATTTTTTTATGCAACATAGGCAATTGATTCCTCAAGGGCAATAGGCACTTTATTTGTAGATGAAACAATGAAATATAAAGTTGATTGCTAGCAGCGACCTCTTCATTAGTTACAGATCTCTTTAATGTGAAATTATTTAGATGATTTTACTTCTGCAAATATTGTGCATATTTACTCATACTGGTGGATTGTAGAAGTTTGAGTATACATTTATGATGGAAATGTTTTGAATCGGGCAGTTTTGTCATTATTGGTGCATGCATTTTGTTTCATTGTTTACTGAAAAAAATGTTCAAAACAGTAAATTTAGAATGCCTCTAACAACTGCACTGTATTATACAAGGAATATAATTTAATACAAATCAGGAAGGTGTTTATTGATTATCTAATCAGCTCAGGTATGTTCCCTCCCAGTTTTTGGCTCGATGTATTCTGTTAGGAACCAGTTAAATCAACTGTCTACAAGCACAAACTTTTTTTGTTACTGAATATTTTCAGTGTGTCTGAATGCTACTGAAAGTGATGAAGCCAGATTGAAGCAATCACTTCTCTTAGATCTTTTTTTTTTTTTTTTTTTTTTGTGGGGGGGGGGACTTATTGTCCACACATAGGAAACTAAGTCCATCATGTAGGATTTCTGTTGCATAGTTCTCCCGGCTGAACTATACCTCTTAGCTGTCCAGATTTTCTCAGAATGAATAGATTTGTGCTTCTTATTTTTGGTTTGTTCCTCATAAAATTTGTGGTCTTCTGGCAAATCATTTATGAATTAAGTCACTTAACTCATTACATTTGAGTGACACCTCCAGGTGCATATGCAGTTACCTCATACTGCTCCTCTAGGCGTCAATTATTACTTGTTCATATTGCATTAATAATTCCAAAATCATGCTACTCACAAGGTATCAGAATATTTTATCTTGAAGCATACATGATGGCAGACATAATTATGTTGATATCTGACCTCTGTCAATGAGGGTTTGTTAGAATTGTAAGGTGCTAACTTAATTTTTAAAGGCTCAGGCCACACCCACTAGGAGTTAAAGGTACAAACTCAAAAGAGTTGTACTGGAGGGAATGAGTTAATAATGACAGACATTGAGTTTCAGACTTCATGCCCTTAAGAAAAATGCATGCTAAAGCAAGGCCTGTTATTCTATCAACTGTCTAAGTTTATACAAGAGTAATTTTTAGTACTCTTTGTTTGTTCCCCTATATATTTGGCATTGTTTAAGAGGTATGAGCAAATAAATCACTTTATAGAATTAGGTATATCCAAACCTCTCAACTGTCCCCTGATTTTGGCTCAAAACTTTGCTCTCCCCCTAATAATCCCTCTGCAAAATGGCAATTTAGGAAGAAACGTGGAGCGTTTACAATTAATAAATAACTGTAATGATCAGAGTTACTGATTACTTTTATTTCAGAAATGCAGTAGATTCTCTTATTGTGTCAGCTGCTCAACTTAACAGTACTAATATTAAAAAAGTGTTGATTTTTTGACAGGTTCCCAGCTGTATTGTGTGGTTATTTTATATTTTCGCATCACATTTGTGGTCTGTTTTTCATAACATTGTGGTTTTCTTGCAAATTAGTGGCAAATCTATAAAGACTGATGTTAGAAAATAATGACAGACATTTGAGTTTCAGGTTTCATACCCTTTAGAAAATTCATACTAATGCAAGACTTACTATTATGTTATCTTTCTAAGTTTAAATGAGCAATATTTTAAAATTGTCCTTATTTTTTGGGCCTTTGTCCCATTTCTGTTTATGGCTTTTTCCAGATTTCTTGCTCTGAGGTTGAGAGGTATGACAAATATGTCAGGGCCATCACAGTCAGCCAGAGACATTTCAAATTGTGACATACTTGTTGCACCCCACTCCCCCATGTAGTGACTCTGGATGTGTCCAAGCAAGGCAAGGAGCAGTTAAGCAGTGTAAGTGTCCAGAGTATTCCCCCCATCCAAGGTAGACACAAGTATTACAGTGGCTTTTCATCTATCCTTGATTTTGCAGAATGTTCTGGTTTTCTGAGTTATTTTATATTGTTGATTTATGCTTATTATTCAGAAAATGCATGTTGTTGCAGTGCATGTTGCTCTGTGTTTAAGTAGCAATGCCTTAATGACCATCAGGTAAGCTTGTCTGAGATTGTAAGATGCAAGTAAGCTTTAATAAGCATACTGCTAAAGAATTATCAACATTGAAAGCATTTTTGTTGTTGCCATGCAGAGAATATTTACATAGCTATGTAATATATATAAGCCTTAGGTATTGAATTGCATATGAAAGTATTTAAGTTCATATGTTCATAAGTGTGTACTAGGCTAATGGCCCTGGAGCCTTTACAAGCCTAGCCCTTATGATTACCCTGGCATCGTACCACCTGACCTTAGTTCCCAGTGCCTCTGTTGAGTAAGGCCACTGGAGTGATCCCTGGGGTGAATTTGCTATTTCCCATCCACTCATCAAGATTTCTCTTGACGGCCAGTGAGGTGCTCTGCTTGACATGTATGGGAAGTATATTCCATAGCATGAGCAGTCTCTGGGTTATGAACCTGTCCCTCCAGCACGCTTTGTTGATTGTGGTAATGAGGTTGAGGTCTCTGGAATGTGTGGTGCGGAGGGATTGGAATTTCTTTAGCGGTATCATTTCTAACAGAGCTGGGTCAGTCATGGCTTTGTAAATCAAGCAGAGATTGCCTCTAAGTAGGTGATATGAGACAGAGAATAGTTAGAGTTTTTTTAAGTCTGTCCATATAGGACAAATGTTTAAGGCATAGGATCCTCTTTGTGAGGTACATTTGCAGCCTCTCCAGTTGTTGCAGGTGTTTATAGTAAAGTACATGCCAAATGGGGGATTGTGCTCAATGACTGGCTTAATGAGGGAAGGGTAGAGGGAGACAATGACCTCTTTCTTTCTGGATGCAAAACCCTTAGTAATGAGATGTGCCAGATAGAAGGACTTTCTGACCACAGTGCCAATGTGGTGGTCAAAAGAGAGGTTGTTTTCAACCTGTGTTCCCAGATCTCTTATAACACCTTCTGTGTTCAGCAGCCTACCATTGATGTGATAATTCATGGGAACCATTTTTTTCCCAAAGGGGATGAAGCCACATTTTCTGGCATTGAGCTTAAGGCCCTGGTTCTGACACCAGTTGTTTGTCTCAGTGAGGCCTTTCCGTAGGATGTCAACATCACTTGGGGAGTTAATAACAGCTCCCAACTTGCAGTCATCTGCAAACTTTGTCAGCCAGAGTCCCTTCGTGTTGGCCTGGACTTCAGAGAAGTTGATACCAAACAGGAAAGGACCCAGGACCAAACTCTGTGGGACTCCACTTGTGACTGGTCGGTAGTCTGACTTGGAGTCACTACTTTTACACTGTGGGTTCTACCTGTGAGGCAGTTTGCAACTCTCCTAGTAATATAGGGGTTGATTCCAAGCTTAGTGAGTTTTTCTATGATTCCTGAGTGGGGAATAGTATCAAAGGCCTTGGCTAGATCAAGGTAGGCTGTATGAACCACCTTGACTTCATCCACAGCTCTGGTGACTGACTCAAAGAAGTTGAACAAATTGAGCAGGCATGATCTACCCTTCACAAAACCAAACTTTGTGGGTTCCAGAGTTTGGAGATTTCCAGTATCCTTGTTTATTAGGTCCATGATGATGCGTTCCATAGCTTTGCATATAAAACTTGTCAGGCTAATGGGGATATAGTTCTCAGGATCAGTAGTCTCCCCTCCTTTGTGGAGAGGGATGACTGTAGCAGTGCCCCATTCAATAGGGATAAAGCCTGAGGTGAGACTGTGATTGAACAGGGCACACATGTATGGGCCAGTTTACTCTGTAGTTCATGTAGAACACAGCCAGGAATATTTTCAGGTCCCATAGAATCTGTATTTTTTGGCCTTGAACAGTTATGTTTTAACCTGTGCTGCAGTAATACTGGGTGCCTGGCAATCTACTGGTATTGTGACTGGTCCTTTGGGGGGGGTGAGAGGGGTTAAGTTGGCACTGAATCTGTCGGCCAGTATATTGGTAAAATCTGTTGGCTCAGTATAAGAGGTACCATTGTGCAGTAGCTGAGAGAAAATGTGGGTATTGCCATGGAGATTCTTTACATAACTGTAGAAGGTCTTGTGGTTCTGTTTTCATAGCTAGCTTTAGAGGATTTGATGAGGGATAAATTTTTGTTGAGGCTGATAAGGGAATTTTTCCAGTCTTGGGACTTCACCTTATTCTGCATCAGTTTCCTCCTTCTGTTGTAAAGTTTGTTTATGGCAGGGGACCACCAGATTGGCTTCCTTTTTTTGGAGAGCATCTTACTTCTATTGGGTATGGCGAGATCCATGCATTTGTGTATGTGTTCGTACAGTGCATTGGTGTATGATTCGGTGGTCATGCAACTATTCTCCATTTGCATGGATGCCATGAAGTTAGCCACTTCTGTTTTAGGAGCCCAAAGTTAGCTTTGGAGAAGTTTTTCATGGTGGTTACCTTTGTGGGGGGTGGGATGCGGACTTCCAAGGTGATTAGTTTGTGGTCGGATCTAACCAGGGAGGAGTTGACTATTGGTGTAGAGCAACGACCACCCATGTTAGTAATGACCAGGTCATGGATGTTGCTACCTCTAGTGGGGCTAAGAACGAGCTGGTCCAGGGCATTGGAATTAATGAATTCCAGGAAACGTTGGGCAAGTGCATTGGTACAGGAGTAGTTTTCACAGTTAATGGATGAGTAGATAAAGTCACCCAGTATGAGAGTTTTGGGTTGGACCCTAATATTCTCCAGGGTGCTGTGGAGTGTGAACCTTAGGACATGGTTGGAGACTGATAGCAGGCTATGACCTGAATTGCTTACCCAATGTTAGCTGCACCTGAAGTATCTCAGATGTATTATGTTGGGCTACCAGTCTGGAGGTGTGAGCATCCTTTATGAATATGGAAACACCACCACCTTTGGAGCTTCGGTCCAAATTCTGGGGCCGAAAGGTGTGGAATAAGTTATAGCCTGGTAGTGCAGGGGTGCTTTCTGCTGCCTTGAACCAGTTCTCTGTTATGGCACAAATATCGATGTTCTCCATTTTAAGGAGTTCTTCGAACAAGTGCATTTTGAGATTTAGACTTCTAGCATTTAGCAGCATGACCCTCAGATTGCATTTGTTTGCAGCTGTTATGGTGGTAATTTAGTCTTTGGAAGACCACCTAAAAAGGCACTATAGGGGTGGCAAGAGCCTTGGCCAGTATCTGGAAGCCCAAGGGTGACAGATGCAGCCATCTCAGGTAAGCATCGAGGTCTGTCAGTCATGTCATCCCAGTCAGACAGATACTGGATCCCCTTAGAATGACACCAGAAACTTAGCCAATTGTTGAAACCAATCATTTTCTGCTTGTGCTGTGGTATCATTCTGGGTGATGGTAGGATGCTGCTTAGGGCTAGGGTAATACCCACCTGGGCTACATAATCCGAGAGCTCCTCCATGTCTCTTTTCATGTAGTCCAGGGAGGTACATCTCAGGTTATTCACACTCACATGTACAATGACAGAGTCATATTTGTACCTGTTGTTGAGGGACCTGAGTGTGTGCATTATGTGGTGGATCCTGGCGCCTGATAGGCAGCTGACTGTTACTTTCTCCTTATTCAACCTAGTGAGTGGGACATCAGTGTACCTCACTATCGAGTCACCTATGACCAGTATGTTGGGCATGCTGTTTTGCCTTAGGGGCTTTGGTTGAGTGGCACACTGTTTAGGACAGTTATGTGTCTCATGATTAGTGTTGTGGTGGTCGAGTGCATTTCTGCCTTGGAGGTCTCTGCTGTTTGGGTAGATTTTTATTGAGAGCCTCCACGAAGGTTGGTGTGTGGTTTGTGTTTTTATGTGAAGGCAGTGCTGGTGTGTGTTTGTAATAAAGGACAGGATTACAGTATTTTCAGAAGCTCATTGCATTTGTTGGAGACTTGCAGTCATCTTTGCAGGCTTTACCCGTAAACTAAACAGAATGCCAATCTATCATGTGTGGTCCATAACCTGTACAGTAATCCTTTAAGCAATTTATCTTGAGCTTGTTTCTTGTTTGCTGTTCATTTTTTATTTTGATCATGTTTTCCCCATGAGACAAGTAGACAGTTGAAATCTGACTGTTGCTCTTTGCATACTAAATGTATATATGTAAATTTTTTGATTGCAAATGTCTACTCTTTTTGACTTCTCTCTAGAAATTTCTAGTTCAATAGATACTACTTCCTACACATTGTATTATATGTTTTATTATCTGTAATGTGTTATTCTAATGTAACTGGAGCTTTTCTCCCCGGGCCTCCACTGTAAATGGACCTCGTCCAGTCGGACCATCCTGGTAAACAAAATTAAAATAAAATAAATAAAATAAATAAATTGTTGTAAGGCAGCACATCAGCAGGTCATTTTTGGATAAGAAACATTTTTACAAGTGGGGGTAATCGTTATTACAGAGATTGCTACTTTCAGCATGTTACTTGTTACTTTTATAAAGCTGAATTTAAATTATAATTAGAACTGCAGTGCAAGGAGAAGTGGTTTGAGTTGAGTGCTGCTTTTTTATACTTTATTTCAACCGGCATTCCAGTAATGTATTTAAAAACAAATTTATTTTTTCATGTCTCACAAACTTTTTGTTTTCATCTAGATATTAAGTAAGCTGTCGTGTAGCCAATGCATTGAAATAGTTTTTCCTTCTCCACTAAATTTTGTCTTGATTGGACTCTCATAATGATGGTTTGGCACCCAGAGCAGTATATTTAATTCAAGTCCCAGTTTTTGTGGTTTTGAGCATAGCTCTGCCACTTTCTAGTTGGCCATAACCCTTCCCATTGGTCTCATCCATTCAGCTGTCTTCTGCAGACCCCCTTTGATTTGAAGTCACCAGCCGCCACTGGGAATTATGTCACTAAATGGTATTTATTATTATTTTTTTTTACTTTTATGTGCATATTTGTGTGATGACATCTAAAAATAGAAACATGACAATGTGCCATGCTATTTAGCTATGCTTAGCTCTACACACCCATGCATCAGACATGCACCAGACATCTAAAAATAGAAACTGGATGCTTTCAATTGTTTTAGCTGCATGGTGCCAAGCACTGTGCAAACTTGAACAGTGAAGCTGTTCTATGCTTACAGAAGCACCTTCACAGTATATGTGAAGATACGTGAGTTCCTTTCACTACTCTTGTGATGAGATAGGTTGAGTGATAACTTATAGTGTGTTAGATCCTGGGTTTGAGTCTTGGACATATCTTTTATATACTGCTGTGAAACTGTGTTAGGTCATTGAAATATCCGTTCACTTTAAATTCAAATACTGTTATATTTAGAAAAGGTGCACAATGCTAAGCATCACTTAAACATGGATAATGGGTTTTCCTTCTTTGCTCATTGCTAAGCATCGCTTAAGCATTGGGGTTTCATGTTTGCATGATGCTAAGTGACGTGGAATATTTTTGAAAGTTTCAGTATGATGCACAATGGTGGGATTACATCTTATTTAAAGTGCAAATGACAGGAATTGCTCAGTATTCCTTGGAATCTGATTTTGTGTGTGGGTATGGCTGCTGTGGGGGAAGGAGTGCACTTTCAGGCACAGTGTTGGGGTGTTCAGGAGTATAGGATTTTTTTTGGACTCCTGGTACATTACCATGGACCCTGGCTGCTGCAGAAGAACTATGTTGGCCTCAGAATGCAAGTCTGAGGGCTGGGATAATTTGGCCTGGGACCTGAACAATGCAACTGGTATTGTCCACACTGTTGAGCAGTGTCATCAATATTATGATTACCTCCAATGAAGGAAGATAGGTGCTTTGGATCAGTGGCTCCAAGAGACACAGGTGGGGAACACCCCACAGATATGTAAGTATGTTTACTAGTAATTTATAATATGCAAGCTGAATCTGTGCAAAACTGGTATGCATAATGGTTTCCCTCTCTTACCACAGCTGTAGAACAGAGGGCTTACAATGAGCGGTCCCTTGCAAGACATTTGGTCAGGATGAGGCAAGTGAGTGGTATGTAAAAAAATGAATAAAGTAATAAATAAATGCATAACTTAATAAAAATAAAAAACGCATATATTGCAGTCTTAGCAATCATGTACAAAATGCCTGGGACATCCTAGTCTTTGATGTGTCAGTGCATATCTGAACTGTAAAATGTTAGAAAAGCAAGTAAGCATGCCGTACTGTGTAGTGTAGCTTCCAACTATTACTTAATGTTGCTGACTACCTAAATTAAGAGGCAATGTTGTGGCCCACTCATTATAAGAAATATGCCATTGATTCCAGTCAATAACTGATTATGGTAAACATGTATGTTAACAGTAGCTCTAGGCAGCTATTCATGTGTGTAAATGCAAGATTTGAAACAACATGAATCAATAAAGTGTAAAAGGAGACAGTGTTGTGATAATGTTGCATTTCAAATAAAATGTTCAGTATTACTGTAGTCACTACTTGTGAGTTCTAATCCCACACCAGCCAACTGCAGAATTTTGCTTTATTCAATTCTGTTTTACCATTTCATCAATAAAACATAGCCATGCTTGCATGTGAAGTGCACACCCATAGACCAATGCCTTGAATGTCAGCTGTCAAGTGTAATCAGTGTAATCAGTGTAATCAGTGTACATGGACATACCTCTCAACTGTCACAATTTTTTCAGAATGTACTGAATATTGTCCCATATATGTGGTCTTTTTGGTATATGATCTTGTTTTACTAGTCACTCAATGTCATATTTGTGAGGATCAATGTCAGAAAAAAATTGTCAGTCCTCTGAATTACAGATATTAGATACCTCTCTAAATGCATTTTAATGGTAAATCTATTATCCGAACACCTTGCTACTATTGTAAGAGCACACTATACAAAAATTTTCCCTGTTGTACCTTTGTACCACCATTACATATGGCTTGGGCCATAATGTCTCATGCTAAAAGGTTGAGAGGTACTTATTTGGACCATCATATATCCAATATAAGCAACATTGAATGATTGCTGTATGCAGTATGATCTGAATTATAGTGTATGTGTGTGTGCGTGTGTGTGTGTGTGTGTGTGTGTGTGTGTGTGTGTGTGTGTGTGTGTGTGTGTGTGTGTGTTTAAGGAACAGAGTAGTATTTCAAATAATAAATGTCATAGCAATAGCAATCAGTAGTGTTACAAGTAAAATCTAACATATCTAAAAGTATTTATTCGCAGTATGTTTTGTTACATTAGCTGTGAAGTTACTAATGTTTCCTTTCTTCTCTCATCCCATCCCATCCCTTCTCTTTTTTATTTAATCAATAAATTTACAATTATCATTTGCTATTATCATATTATTTGTTATTATCTGTTATGTTGGCCTTATGTATAATTTATTATTGCTTTGTCATAAAAAAACGTTCATTTACATTATTTATTGTTGTGTTCCTCATTATATTATTTTTCTTTTTTTTCCGTTATTCAATATTGTTTTCTTTTATCTTATTCATTACATTTGTTTGGGTTATGTTTTTTTTTTCTTTTATGTTTCTATTTTATTTACCACAGTGCAACAAGGTAGGCCTGTTCCTGCTGATCCACCTACCTTGGCTAGCCAGCAGAGGCACCAGGACCCAGCACATCTGGGCCACAGCCTGGTGGCACCCCCCTGCTGCTCCTGCACTACTTGCTCCTTGAGGTAGTTCTGCCTCATAGGCCAGGAGTGTGCCCCCCTCTGGGAGTGGAGGTGAAGGGGATGCTTATATCACCCATTCATAACTGCCAGACATGGTGCATAGGCTTCTGCAGCAGACTGTCGGCACACGCCTACGCCAGATGGAGACCATGCTGTCCATCCTGATGCAGTGGTCTGGCCACAGGCACTGGCATCAGCCACTGACAATCCAATGGGTGAGGACTTGAGTCACACTGTTACTGTGTCTGATGTCCATGGGACCTAGATACCCCACCCCCTCCCCAACCAAGTTGTTCACCCTCTCTTGTGTCTCTCACCAACCTTGTTTGCTGTCTTGTATGTCTTGTCTGTCTGCAAATGCTTCCTCACCTTCCCAACTTACCTTCTGCAACACATATATATGTCCCTTCATCAAATTCCACTCTGTTCTTAACAAAACATAACAAAATAAAAAAAAGGCACTTGTCCCCCCCAAAATTTGTCCCATACATAGCTCTCCATTTTGCACACGTGTCCACCAAACACACTTAATTTGGTCTAATTGGGTTGACAATGCACTTACTGCCATCACCCCTCTTTCTGGGGGTGACAGTCCAAATTCAGCTAAAAATCTTTGCAAGTGCACAGTTGTTGGTGAAGAAATGGATAGCTATCGTTGTTTCCTACACCTTTCCTGTACATTCTTACTGTCTTCCACTATGTTTTTCCCCCTGTTTGCATCCCATTTCACCACTTTCCCATCTCCTCAATTTTCTTTTCTTTAACGAATGATTGTGCAATGCTGTGCTATGTACAGCATCACTAAGCTAAGCTAAATGTCAATGTAGTATTACATGTATGTGAAAGGATAATAATCACATTCAAAAAGTTCACCTATACTTTATTTTCAACCCAGTACCATCTGACATGAACAACAGTGCATCAACCCGCCAAGCCACACAGCCACTTAATTAGTAGAGGTGTAAGGAAAATGCTGCAATTGTCATTTTCCCATCATTTAGCATGTTTATGAGATGGTGCACATCTTGATGCATTGCTAAAAGTTTAATGGGAAAATAGGAATTTAACTGGAAATCTGGCAGAGAAATACATCACTGTAAAGCTATTTACATAGTAATAACAGTAAGCGAGGTTTCTAACAGCAGTTCAGTGTGCAATTATCTGTAAAACATGTAAAAGCACACCTACTATATCACTAATCTGTAGCTCAATCTGCGAAGTGCTTCGAAAACATTTATTTTTGGTTCACGTTATCTTGGATTCAAATACAGCTGTGTCTAGCATTTAAAATACTTGTATGTGTACATCACAGTTATAAATTCCAATATGTATGACTGTGTCGTAATCTATTTATCCACTCAATGCAGCATAGTTGGACTGTCTGCTTCTAGATAATGGATGTCAAAGGCCTACAGATAGAAACACATTTTAATTGTCGCTATTACAACCTTAGAAATTGCCTAGAATGTCAGTTTATACATTAACATGGATTCCCAGAAGAATTTGAAGTATGCAATTCAAATGTGGCCCAGTAATTCCAGACTGCAGTCCACAATGATTTGCCAGTGATGTTCCAGGCAACCACAGGGGTGAAAGTAACAGACATATATGGGAGTCATGCTATAAACAAGGGTTGCCAGCACACATGTTCCAGATGACTACCATGACATTACACACAACTTGGCAGTTGATGAATTGTTTGACATAATGGTAATGTGGCCCCTACCTTTTTTAGGACACACCAAGCATGTTGCATTTTACTCTGTTGGTGATACGTTTGGCTAACTTACTTACCTTAAACACATACCTTAATTTCCAGTGGGATGAGTTTCCTCAATCAGTCTCTGGCTGTTAATCAAGGCTGCCAGAGGTCCCACAGTTCCTTTTATGTGTTGTCGTCCTGCAAAGTCTTCACTCTCTCTGTCTATGCCTATTGTCAGCAGCAGAATAAGCTTCAGCCTGTAGCACACACATCTGTATGTAAAAAGTAACTGCTACAAACATTTTCTCTCTGCTGACGGTGTATCTTCACCCCAAAATATAAGAAAGGGGATGGAATCTACATTGATGCCTTATATATGTTGAGTAGTTGCATGGGATTGGTTGATTATACTGCAAATCAGCTATATATGCTGCATTTAGCATTTTAGAAGCACAGATTTATTCAAATGCAGTCAACTGCTAATGAGAACCATCATAAAATTGTAAATTTCTAGCTAGGCAAACCATTTTCGATGAGAGTTACTTCTTATGTTTAACTCATTGACACATTTCTTGTAGAGCAGTATCTTTCAACAGAGGAGAATTGCACTCCATCAGGTATGTAACCATTTTGTTTCCAACATGATGCATTTGTTTGAATATACTTAGTAAGAATGCGGATTACATCAGTAAGCCTTTGTTAGAACTGTACTGATGATATGGCATGGATCTCCAGCCCTCTTAGATGTGCAGAGGATGTAGAGTACAGCAAGGGTATAATGTTGTGTGATAACTAGGTACACAGGTCTCATGGGTACTTCCTTTGATAGCAGTTGTAATAGTACATTGCTGTTTTGTTGGCACTATTATTTATATATATTGTTTTTGGTGGTGGGGGATGCTTTCTGCTATGGGGATCACTACAGTGGTCTGCTGTGTGGGTGTGTGAGCATACATGATTATCTGCCATGTCACAAACAGGAATATGTCACTATAGATACTATCCTAATTCCATCCACATCCTTTGTAATTTTGGCACACTGTTGAATATATGTATAACCAAGCAGTGAATATTGATAGCCTTCCTTTACTGCTGTATCACTACATAGTTTAGTTGTATGTATGTGATAATTATATGTGTTCTCATTTCTTTGTTTTTCAGTAAACATTATGCATGCATGTCACAGGCTACCATTCTCTGAGGTGGAAAACAACCTCATCATTGAGGCTCTGTGACAACATTATCAGGTCATGATGTCCCACGGGAGGACAAATAGGTCAGAATGTGCATCCCTGTGGGATGAACTGGTGCACAACATCATTGCTGTGGGTCATCAAAATCATAGCTACTAGCAGGTATAACACCATGCCACAGACATGATCAATGCAGCAATGAGCCGCACAGTTGATGTGACCAGAGATCGTCAGGTCACTGGTGGTGGACCTGCATCACAACTACCTCTCACAGCCTCAGAGGAATTCCTGGCAAACCTTGCTACACAGGACACTCCCAGATATCCATCAGCCAATATGTTGTGAATGTGATTGCCAACCATTCCTCTTAAGAGGAGTTTCCAGGTATGCTTAGTTAGATCAGCAGTAGAATACTGTTGCATTCATTCTGTCAAGGTGTATATATTTTTTTTTTTTGAGGGGGGACTAAGTTAGCTACAGTTTTAAGCTCTTGTATAGATTGTATCCCACATACCTTTTTAAACACTGCAGTTACTGTAGATATGAGATTATTGGACATATCCCTGTTATACTGTAACATGTAGTGCTGTTACTATTACCTCTCTCAACTTTTTTCAGGACCATCAGGAATTGGAAGAGGTCATGGTCCTGCTGCTGGTAAGCAGAAAACTGTTACATCAGAGATGTAGATATATTTCAGTGTATTAGCTAAAATGTCATCCCAGGCCTGCTGGCTGGATTGATGTACTGCCTGCATAACTCAACTGGACAAATATTTTCTGATTGTCCACAGTCTGGACTCAAACCTCTGCCTTGTAGGTATGACCATAGTGATTGACTTGAAAACTATTGTCAGGACATTGATGATTGCCATAACTGTCAACTGTACAGATATCTGCAGAATGTTCACAGTGTACATAATTTATTTTTTGCTCATAAGATTGTTGTTTTTTGAATAATTATTTCCAAATCATTACAGATTGAGGTTAGAAAATAATGTCCACATGTCCTACTCTGTGAGGCTGGGAGGTATACAAATCTGTAATAGTGACAGAAGTGTATACAGCTTAACAAATATTGCACCGTAGTAGTGCAGAGCATAGTAGTGCCGCTATTAATGCATTGCTTTTTCCTTTTTATTACAGGTGAGTTGGTCTTTGTCCCCTACACCACCTGATGTCAGTGTCTCTTCAGACTCTGATGATGATGGTGGCCAAATAGAGGAACAGCTGGAGGTTGCAGAGGCCGAATCAGACACAGAGGTTTGCACCCCTCATCCACCCTCATTATCACCGTACACAGACAGTATGCCTATGCATACCCAGTTCCCTGAGGCCACAGATATTGAACAGTTGGAGGGTGGGGGCATTGAAAAGGGAAGTGTGGTTACTGTGGCTTCAGTAACTGTCAGCACTGGCCATAACCGAACTGTTGATGAGGTTCCACACAGATAAATTGACAGGGGTGCTTGTAGGAGGCCTGCTGTCCCTCCACCACCTGTTGCAGATGTCTCATCACATGTCACTCCGTGTATTTTGATGGCCATCATGGAGGTACAGGCATGTTCAGAAAGGAACTTCCGACAAATGCTCAGGGTTATGAATGTGGCACAGTGTGACATCTGTGACTGCCTCCAGTGTGTTGCTGATACCCTTGATTGGTTGACTAACACAGTGGAAAGAGGTAGGTCTGAGACAGATCACGCTATATCTGTTATGGAACATACATTGTCTGTGATTGAACATCTGATTGGAGGTGAGTGTCGGCCTCATGGGCATAGGTCAGCAACATCTGCTGAGAGTCAGTCATGCTCCTGTAGTGCTGTAGTGGCAGTACATTCAGTTCTCCAGAGGTGAGTGTGCTGTCCACACCAAGACATAGCAGGCCATGGGCTTGTGGCCCTGGGCATTCCCATGAAGGACACATGCTCAGCAGACAGCAGTCACCTTCATGTAGTAGAACATGTTCTGACCTTGGGTGTGGAGTTGCCAGTGCAACTCCTGGCAGAGTCATTTCTCATGTTTGGGGTGGAGATGAACTGTCAGCATTACAATGCATGGCTCACATGTAGGGCTAGCATTGAGGTTGGCTGTGTTCATGCAGGCACTCATACATCAATGTCACATTGAGGGCATGTACAGGCACACACACAACATTTCCATGGTGCATCTTGCCTGCTTCCCTTGCTTATTCACACACATGCTTGCAAACCAATTGGGTCAGCCATGGCCTCCTACACCCTCACACAACACCCTGTGCAAGTGATGATAACTATATCACATCCCTATCATCTTTCTCATGGATGCAGGGAAATAAAACTATGTGTCTAATGCACAGGGTGACTGTCTACATTAATGTGAATTCCTTTCATTGGTAGGTGCTGTTAACATGCTACTTGTAGTGGTCATTTTCAGATATTATACTTTACCATTTATACTGTGGCTAGCATAGTCATTTGTCTATACTAAAATGGATGCTGTTGTAAGGGCTGTGGAGTCGCACAATGGAATGTGTCTCATGGAAATATCTACTTTTCTCTTTCAGGATTGTGTAGTACACACCTATGGGTAGACATCTACAATCAACCTGTCAATATCAGAGGACAGGCTTGACTGTCAGCACAGAAGACAATGGTCATCAGAGTGGTAATACAGTATAGGTTTGCAGGTTTATAGGTGTTTACTAGGCTAACAAACACAACTGCTTTTTTAAGCTTAGCGGTGCATCCCATATCTCTGACAAGTTCTAATAACCTTGATAAGCGTAAGCAGGGGTTTGAGAGAAGAAACATTTATAAGCCGGAGCCTGGGAGATGAATCATTTACAGTTTGCCCTTGTCCATTACAGGCATAGGTGCCAAACCAGGGATGAATTTCCTGTTCTCCATCCAATTGTTCAACTTGCACTTGAATTAGGTTAGGGAGGAACTCTGCTTCACAAGGATGAGGAGCCAGTTACATAGAAAGTGTAGTCTCTGAGATTCATACCTATCTCTCCAGCAGGCCCTATTTATATCACAGGCAAGGTGTAAGTCTTCAGAATGGGTAATTCTGGTGCTGTTTGTTTTGTGGATAGGCAGGAGGTCAGGAATGGGGTCTAACAATGCCCTGTATGTCAGGCATAGATCTCTCAAAATCCTGTAGGAGACAGAATACAGGGATATGGCCTAGATGTGGTCTGCATAGGACATTTTGCTTACACCCTGTATTGGTTTAGTGAGGAACCTCTGTGGCCATTCCAATTGTTAGATATGTCTGGTTAGGTACATTCCAAAAGGGCCATCATACTCAGTGATAGGTCTGATGAATGTTGACTACAGTGGAACAATGACTTCCTTGGACTTAGATGCCATACCTTTGTGTATAAGTTGTGTAACACAGAATGATTTCCTCAATACTGTAAACACGTGACAGTCAAAGGCTACATTAATATCTATGTGTGTCTGTAAGTCCCTGACTACTGGGTCAGCTGTTATAGGGGTGTTGTTAATGTGATAGCTACCAGGGGTGGATGACTTCCCAAAGAATAGTACTATGCATTTCTTGGCATTTAGTTTTAGTCCATGGCTCTGACACCAGTTGTATGTCGGTGTCAACCCTCCCTGGAGAACATTTGTGTCAGTGTGGGATTCAATGACACCTCCTAATTTGCAATCATCTGCAGATTTAGTCAGCCAGAGACCAGTGACATTGGCCTTCACTTCAGAGAAGTAAATGCCAAAAATAAATGGTCCAGGGACTGATTCCTGAGGGACTCCACTTGTGACTTGCCTCTTTGTAGAGGTGGACTCTCCAATTCTAACTTCATGGATCCTGCCTGTGAGCCAGAAGGCTATCCACTGGGTGACATATGAGTTTGTACCTAACCTCATGTGTTTGTTAACAATGCCTCATTGGGATATAGTGTCAAATTCTTTGTCAGGTCAAGGCAGGCAGTGTGAACCATTTTTCCCTCAGAAGGCATGATTTGCCCTTGAAACAAAACTGGATTAGTTACAGTGTCCGGAGGTGTACTATATCTGTATTGATCATTTCTATGATAATTCTTTCAATGGCTTTACATATAAGTCTAGTGAGACTTATGGGTCTGTAATTTCCAGGGTCTGTAGTTGGCCCATCTTTGTGCAGAGTGATGACTGTTGCTGTTTTCCAGTCATGAGGCACGAAGCCTGTTTGGAAGCTACAGTTAAATTGTAATTCCAAAGGCCCTGATAGGTCATGGTCCATGTTATTTAGAGGGCATCCTGGGATATTGTCTGGGCCCATTGATGCAGTGTTCTTGGTCTTAGAGAAAGCAGTAAGGACCTGTTTCCTAGTGATAGTAGGGGGAGTTATATTTTATGGTATTTCTTGAGGGAAGGTTGATGGGGGTAGAGGGGTAAAGTTAGAGCTTAATTTATTAGCCAGAGGGTTTGCTATATGTTCTGGCTCCATTTACAATCAGATCTACACACACACACACACACACACACACACACACACACACACACACACACACACACACACACACACACACAATTGTTATTGCTTTGTGGTTGTCCTTGGCCTGGAAGGCCAAACATACCTCAAATTTGAATTTTGTAGACTATTTGTCCTCTGAGTTTTTTTGCTTAGTTTGATGAGAGTGCTTTTATCTTGATGTGTGCTGCACCTCCTAAATTTTGCCATGATTTTCTTCCTGCTGTTATGCAGCCTATAGATTCTGTGATTCCACCAGAATAGCTTGGTTTTGAGTTAGTTCTGTACTTCTTCCCGATGGGTAAAGTTGCCTCCATGCAGCTATTAACATGCTTGTACAGGGTTTCTGTGGACAGTTCTGCATAGGCTACAGTGTTCTCAGGGTTTATGGGGGCTTGACATTTTGCCAGGTTATCACTTAATAGCTGGAGGTTAGCCTTAGAGTAGCTCCTGAATATTCCATGTTTAGCTGGGGGTCCAGGTTTTATTTTTACTTCAAAGGAGACCATTTTGTGGTCTGATCTTACCAGGGAAGACATTACAGTAGGGGGTGTGCATCACTCTCCCATATTAGTGAGGACTAGATCCAGTATGGTTGCACCCCTGGTTGGTGTATTGACTATCTGGTCCAGGGAGTTTGTGTTCACAAAATCCAGTAATCTCTGTGCCTGTACATTTGGTGTCATATAGGATTCCCAGATAATAGTGGGGTAATTAAAGTCACCCATGAATATGGTATTGGGTTGGATGCTTAGTGTGTCTAATAAGTTTATATGGTATGGTTTGCCTGGGTCATGGGGGGGTGCTATAGCTTGCAAGGAAGTAGTATTGGATTTTGTCTATGGTGATTTGAGCATGGAGCAGCTCAAGTGCATTGCCCTGTTTGGCCAGCCTTGAAGAATATTTTGTTTTGATGTAAATAGAGACATCTCCACCTTTCTTTCCTGCCTGTGAAGTAACTGGTCTATATGTGTGGAAGGCATTATAATCTTGCAGTGTTGGTGTGCTCTCCATGGCTTTAAACCATATCTCAGTGATCGTACAGATGTCAGCATTCTCTTGGATGAACGGATCTTCTATGGAGTGGAGTTTTTTGTTTAGACTCCTATCATTGAACAGTAGTACCTTTAGATTTTCTTGATTTTAACTTGCGATGTTGGAAGTACTTTCAATTTGGCATTGCCTAAAAAAGGCATTATGGGGGAAGACAGTGTTTTAGGTAATATTCAAAAGCCTAGATGAAAGAGGTGCAGACCATCTCAGCCAATGCAGCATGGTCTGTTGTCCATCTCCTTCCATAATGACAAATATTGTACACCCTTAGAATGACACCAGAAAATAAGCCAATTATTAAAGTCAATCATCTTTGTTCGTATTGTGGCATCATCCTTGGAGAAGGTGAAATGCTGCTCAATGCTAGGCTGATACAAGCCTGGGGCACGTATTCTGAGAGCTCCAAGATGTCTCTCTTAATATAGTCTAGGAAGATATGCCTCAGGTCATGAACTCCCACTTGAACTATGACTGAGTCATATTGGTGCTTGTAGACCAATGTCATGAGTGCATGTGTAATGTGGCGGATCCTAGCCCCTGATAACCAACTGACCATGCCTATTTCCTTACTCACCCTGCTGAGATTGAGGTCAATGTGTCTCATGATGGAGTCTCCAATGACTAGAATGTTGGATTGTGTGGTGGTTTGCCTTACGGGCTTAGAGATTGAGACTCCATGACATGTAGCTCTGTATGCTAATGTGGGTATCATTTTGAAAGAGTGCATTCAGGGCTGTTGAGGGTATTTGTTATCTGTACTTCATCTAAAAGGTCTTTGTGGTTCAAGAAGGTTGCATTTCAGTACCTCAGCATATGTCTTCTTTGAACTGTGTGTGATGGGTGCGGTGTATGTACTACTGACTACCTTATTGACATTAGGAGAGCTTTGCCTCCAGTGACATTGTGTAAATATATCACTCAAGTACCATATCAGTTTGTTTGTTTGAGAATTAACTGGTTGTCAGTAAACATGAGGCAATTTCTACATTGCCTCAGGATGCCCATATCCACCAAGGTGGTAATGGAAGCAGTGGGAAACTTCACACCATGGGAACAGATCCTTTTTTATTGATTAGACAGTTGTAGTGAGAATATCAATAAATGTCATGAGTATCTGGATTGCAACTATGTGGACAGTGTTTGCCACTGCAGGCTAGTTGTCCTTTGTGCAACAAGGTACTGGAGAAAATTCAACTGTGTTTTTATAGGAAAAATGTCACTCAAGGTCTCTGAGTCTGTACAGAGCACTGCCAAACATTAATATGTAGACCCTGAAATTTTACGGATGTAGTATTTAGGCAGATATTCTGAAGTTAGACACAAATCAAGCAGTGCTTACTGAAAATAAAGAATTAACTTGTCAAAAATGAAGAAAAGAAGGAAGTCACATGAATGGCTACTGCCTGGCTACTACTACTACTCGTCTCACCATAGCTTCACTCTTCTGGGATATAATGCTCCTTTGCTTCTTCTCTCAATAGATGCAAAATGTCTGCACCAAATATAAGATAAGAAGTAGGCCACAGCCTGTTTGGTGAGCCACAGTTTTATGCCACATGACGCAAGGGTCTGTAGGCTTTGTTATAGCCTTTTCCAGGTAGATGCATTGAATAGTAACCAGACCAATCAGTTCAGTTTTGCATGTATTATGCCTTGGGTTCTGAGGTTCATAGGATGTCACTAGGGTACTGACCTGATGGTGATTAGCAGCATAGCTGTTACATCACAATATAGTGTTTAATGTCAGATGACATAGCTGTCTAAGATTTGTCTAGCAAGGTCCACATCAGCAGTAATCCATGTTAGATAACAGTTTTACAGCAGTTCATACAGTCTACCCTTCAACAGGTTAATGGAGCTGGTCTGCTTGACATGGATGTGAGGCCTACTGCAGAGGAGTGTCCACCTTTGAAAGGTGTTCCTGTCCCTCCAGCATGATCTATGTTTGTCACACTGTACATTTAGGTTTCTTGAACATGCAGCTGTGGTTCCATATTAGTTCATACAACGTCCATTTCCTGTCTGGTTGTTTGAAAAGCATTTTTGCCTTGCATGGCGAAAGCTCTTAATGTAAACTTGAACAAGTTTTCTGTCCATGCACAGACATCCACATCTTCACTGCAAATAGTGCCCACAGACAGTGTGTTTTATGCTGTGAAAACCAAGGGTTTAGCAGCATGACCCTTACTTTGCTGGAGTTGTACAATGTCACATTGGTACGTCTGCTCTTGCAACCTTGCCTAATAACAGGATTATGGTTCAGACAAGTGCCAAATGCCCGGCAAAGCAGTTTACTCAATCCACCATGTTATCCCACACTGTCAGGTACTGTTTTACCTTAGAATGACACCATTAACTTAATAACATCTTACATGTATGCATCTGTCAGGCCACTGCATAATCATGGCCTTTTTTAACAAATACACAAGTGATAATCTATTGCTAATGCTATTAGCAGTGTTTGTTGAAGAGAGTTGGAAAGCATCCCACTGGCTGATGTAAAATGCTCTAACAGATCTCTCTCTCTCTCACACACACACACACACACACACACACACACACACACACACACACACACACACACACACACACACACAGACACACACACGCACACACACACACCAGGTTAGCTGCAGTGAAAATAGAACCCCTACCTATATGTTTACAGACTACAGAATGCAGTACTTATCACACATGGCACAGCTCAAGTCTGACATTAGCAAGACTTTAGGTAATCATATAGTAGTTGACATCAGCAGGCCTTATAAAGGACAAGAGTTTGGAGGCCTGCAACAACTGTAAGGCCCAAGACAGTGCAAAACCATGCCAGTTTGGAAGTCAGTGTGGGATTCACACTTATTCTGCAGGGAGATGCACACACACACACACACACACACACACACACACACACACACACACACACACACACACACACACACACAAAGTGGGCTTGAGTGAGATTATAGCCCCTACCTATTTAGTTTTACAGACAACAGAACACAGTACTCAATGCATATTCCACAGCTCATATCTGACATTAACCTGACTTTAGGTAATCTTATAGTAGATGATATCAGGAAGCCTTGTGCAGGGAAGACTTTGGAGGCCTGCATCAGAGTGCAAACCCATACACATTTGGAATTCACACTAGTTCTGTAGGTGGATGTATGCACACACACACACACACACACACACACACACACACACACACACACACACACACACACACACACACACACACACACACACACACACACACACACACACATTAGCTGGAGTGAGATTAGAACCACTATCTATCTAGATTTACAAACTATAGAACACAGTACTTAACATATGTCCCATAGCTCAAGTCTGCTTTATAAATGACTGCAAGTGAACTAATACTAGAGGACTTAACCGAGCCCAGTGATGAACAGCTTGGTAGGCTTGTAGAGTCATATTGCTTTTTACTGTTATCTGCATCTAATAGCTTAGTAGTCAGATATCTGTATAGTAGCCTAGTTATGTCACAACAGTACCTGTTTTGAGCATATGTGTCTGTTTGCACTTGGATGGGCAAGCCTGTGGCCACAAAACATTTGATCCATCCATGAGTTAGCATACCACATCATACATTATACAACTTGTTCAGTTCCAGCAGACACAGGGGGTTGTAGTGAATGTGGGTGTTGTTTCTGGCATAGATACAAACATATGGCTTCACAATATATGTACATATTATTATACTGTGCCATACACTTTCAAGGTTGCCATATGCAGTATTAGGGAGACATGTGGTCTTAAACAGTAGTGCATTAAAAGTCTTGACTGTCCAGATGTTTTTGCAAATCCACAAATTTGACTCATATTTATGTGTGTTTCACACTAAATTGTAGTTTGCTGTCAAATGTGGCATCATTTAGAAATGAAGTGAGAGAAGACTGCCAGAAATCTGAACTTCAGACGTACCAATAGTCCTCCAAATTAAGCACATGTTATTCTATGCACTTCCACATTTTGTAAATGCATTATCTAATGTTGAGCCCTTACATTTGGTCCTTTCTCCAACACTATCCCCTGGATTTACGAATCCTCCGTGTAAGACTTAATAAGTCATACTCGGAGGCTGCAGTTGAGCGGTATAACGTCAGCGTGCCATGAATATTCATGAGGGCACGCTGACTCAACCGTAAGTCTTACACGGACCATGTAGGAAAGTAGGGGGCATGTCCGACTGCCGAGCAGTCTAATTGTCCACGCCCCTGCAAGGTTTGGAAAAGTAAAATAAAAACACACAGGGTGGGAGGGTGGCCTAATGGTTAAGGTGTTTGCCTTACAAACACAAGGTGCAGGGTTTGAGTTTCACAAGGGGATAATTGGCTAGGCTTAAAATGGCTCGCAAGGGCAGTTAGCTTAGTACTAATCTATGAACCTATGAACCTATGAGTCTGCTCAAATGTCCTTGCACCCAACACCACACTCCCTGACATTGTAAAACCCCATCACAGTTATAAAAAGTAAAACATTAATTTTATTTGTTTTAAATTTCCGAAATAGCTGCCCGTATTTGCACGTGTGTGCGTGGGTATGCCCTTTGCTTAGCTGCAGTTAGGAATTCAGACATGGAAGAGCATAAGAAAGAATGTCTATGCAAATCACACCAAATAGCAATAGCATAATGGTAGAGCGCTCGCACAAAGAGGAGGCATTCACGGTTCGAGTCCCACCACTCCCCTTCTTATTTATGTTTTAAATCAGTATATGAAATAATACCTGACATATATGATTCAAATATTTGTAAAAAGCAGTGAAATGGCTTATGTATCAGTGAAGAAAATATATATTTTAAAGTATCCTGATATATATATGCCTGCAGTTAAGCAGCGCTTTACCCAGTGCAATAGAGTTGCCCAGAGGTAAATTGCACTTTAACCAGCGCAATAGAGTTGCCCAGAGATAAATAGTGCATTACCCAGTGTAATAGAGTTGCCCATAGTTAAATTGCGCTTTAACCAGTGCAATCTGTTTGTGCGGACGTGCGCACAGTGCCAACCAGGGCACCGTAGGGCAACGTGGAGCAATGTAGAGCAAAGTTGCTTAAACACAGCCACACCCCCTAGCCTGTCTGGATAGTATTAAAATAAAATGAATGACAAGGTTCGAACCCAGGACTCTGTGCACCATAATCAAAGTATTGAACCATTAAGCCATGACAGCTTAGGAGAAACAGCGACTGTTAACATACATATACTTAGAAATGGTAGATTAACCATTACTAAGCAGGTCTGCAGTCAGCAGAGAATTTTCAAAAATGGCCAATCACAAAAAAGTGCGGGAAATGCTGCATATATAAGCGCCATAGGTGGGAATACTCGCCATAACTGATAGTAGCTCACATCTGCAGTTAGAATGGCTGGTGCTGGAGGGGGTACATGCTTCTGAGCGCAACGTTGGGGCATCGAGGAGTCGAAATACATGGTTTGGCTCCTTGTCCACCATCATGAGTCAAGACTCCTGCAGGGCCAGTTTCAAGGGATGGAGTACAAGGCAGAGGCTTGGAACCAGTTAGCTCATGACCTCACCAGTGCCACAGGTGTTCCTTGGGCTGGTGAGCAGGTCCGTCACCACCGTGCAGACCTGAAGAGATGGAAGCAGGACCACCTGAACCAATGGATACAGGAGGCCCGTGGGATGCAAGATGCCCCACAACTGAGTAGGTAGCCATGGAAAGCAGTATGTAAGAATTGATAATTGATTCTGTATAATGGATAGGTATGTCTCAATATCCCTTCATTTACTTCACAGCTGCAGGTGACTGTGCTGAGAATCAGCAAGCCTATGCAGATAGGCTAATAAGGCTGCACCACCAGGCAGGTTAGTGATTATTCTGCATGTATTGTTATGTAAAATAGGGGAGAGAGCATGAAAGAAAGTGTTGTAGTCTAATAATACAGCCATAAAATGCCCTGAATAAGTCCTCTGCATGTACTGTCATATAAAAAAGTCAGAGAGCCAGAAAAAAAGAGTGTAGTAACCCATTAAGAAAGGTAAAATATGTCCAGAATAATATCTCTGCAGGTACTGTCATATAAAATAAGTGAGCGAGCCTGAAAACCTATTAATAAAGGTATAATATGTCTTGAATATGTCTTCCATATGCACTGTTATATCAAATAAAGGAGCGAGCCTGTGGAAAAGTGTGTAATGTAATTAATAATGGTATAAAACCCGGAGTGTGTCTGTGTCACTTACTTTGAAATATTGTTGTACCCTTACATTATACAAATAGTACTGTTTTAATAAGTGCTGGCAACCCATCGTTGTGCAGTCCATCTAAAGTGGGTGATGGAAGTGCTAATAGCTGTGAAGTATATATACAGTCCTCAACAGTCACTTATTGGCTGGCATGCATAAGTAAATCTGGCACACATGTAGCATGTTAATTTGTTCCCCAGAAATGTGAGTGTGCATCAAGAAATGCAGGGTTCTGTACAAATTGAAGTGAAAATGTCATGTGAAAACATCCAGATATGTAGATAAAGAAATATAAATGAAATCAAGAAATATGTAGCAGTAACGTCTGCATCATGGACAGTTAGTATGTCAGATATAGGTCAGGTATATATTGAACTAGCCAAACCCATTACACAACCTAATGTATGTTGGCAAGTGTAATAATACATGTAGGGGATATACACTTGCAGTCACTAGGAATGTAGTGTAGACTAAAAGTACTTATAAGATGTTAATCAAGGTTTCTTTCTACACCCTACTGTATGTGCATAAACCATGCAATTCCACACCTCAATGGGTATGTGTAATCTCAAATATTTGTTGGGACATATGTCCTATTATTCTATAAGTATTTGCATTCACTTTGATGCATGTGCCCTGTTCAAACACCACAATCGATGTGGCCTGTTGCTACCAATCATCCCTGCATGCTGTTGGAATATCCACTGTCGTTCAATATATGCATGTGTTAATCTTGCTGTTCAACTGTTGGAACCTTGGTGTGTTGGGTTAATGGGAATATTACTGCATGCTGTTACAACTAATCTGGAATACTGTTGTTTATGTTGTAATTAAACACACCTAATCACAGAACGTATGGGAAGGCCAGTCCCAGCGGACCCACCTGTCCCTCCTCAGCTGGTGAGTGCATGTGGCACCAGCAGGTCCAGTGCCCAGCCCGGGTTCCCCTCCTCCATTGGTCCTGTGCCACCTTCGGGTGGAAGCATTGCAGGGGATGGGGCTCACCCCCCCCATGCAAGCATGGGTGGAGAAGGGCTACCTGTCACCCTTCGAAGGGTCTGGGCTGTGGTGCGTAGGGAGATCCAGCATTCAGTCATTGATCCCCTACACCAGCTCGAGGCGAGAGTGGCACTTCTCATGGGTGAGCTTGCCTGTCCTACACAGCCCCCAGCACAGCCACCCTTGGGACTGTGAAGGTGCAGTGGTGACTGCCCATGGGTGGGGATCTCAGTTCCACTGTTACCATCTGTGGGCTCAACGGCTTGCAATTTCCAAATATCTGTCCCCGTCAATTGTGTTCACCCACCCCATGTGTCATACACCGCCCCTGTATGTGTCTTGTTTGTCTTGTCTGTTAAAATCCCCAACCTAACTCCCCAAACATGGCTACTTCCTCTACCTCACTTTCCACTCTCACCTGGAAAAAAAAAAAAGGGTAATCTGTACCCACATAAAAATTATGCCCCATACATAGCTGCCTATTTCGCACACATGTCCACTGGACATGTAAACTGATAATTATAATTGACAGTACAACAGTACAACAAACATTGTTGTCCTCACCCCTCTCCCAGGGGTGGAAGATTTCAAATATCACTCCAAATATATTGCATATGCACAGCTATTGCAGATAAAGAGATGAGCAGCTATGGACGTTCCCTACTCCTGTCCTGCACATCCTGAGCTTGTTTACCTACTGTCTGTCCCTCTTTGTGCACCCCTTTTTCACCACTTTCCTATCTAGAAATTAGCGCAGGGGTTAGAGGGAGTAAGCACTTTTAAGCAGTAGTAAGCAGGTTTAAGTGGGTGTGCACATATGTGCACTTAGCTAAGCGTTGCGCAACCCACGCAAACCCACTTACAACTGTTTAAAAGTGCCTTAGTCACTCTATGTCAGGGCCCTTGTTCTGTTCAGCAGCAAAACAAAAAACCTCTGCCAGTCTCGAACCCCAGACCATTGACACAATATACTGCATGAATTAGCACTAAGCCACAGCAGATATACAAATAACTTTGTGCTGAAATAAATATATCATGCATTACAATGAGGGAATGTAAACGGAAATTAGGAATGGCATAACACAAATCCTGTTCTGTTCTGTTCTGCTGTTCTGTGTTGAGCAGCCTGTGCTAATATCAACACAAACAAACCAAAAACTGTTCAGAAGTGAGTAACTTAATAATTACAGTATAGTAGTACACAAACAGTGCATGTGCCACAGGAATACATTCCAATAACCACATTTCTATGGCAGTTAATTGTCTAATTCAGAAAGAAAGTACATACTCCCATGTATCCTGTGTTAGCATTTGGAGGGGTGAGTACATGTCTTCACTGAGAAGTGTGTGGAAGCAGCAACATTCAGGTTTGAGTACAACATGCATATCACTGGCTACAACCCTAGCTTCAGATAAGAGACAAATACCAACCTTCTGACTGACACAACGGTGTCCAGAGCAAACAAGCATGGGCCCCACCTTGGAAAGCTGAAAGGGCTACGCCTACCTAACCTAGCATTTTATAGCAGTGGGCTGCAATCACAGTGAGAACTGCAATCACCACACAGCAGGCTGCATGCAATTACTGAATGGTGGGCAGCAATTGGTGCAGAGGCTGTCACATGCACATGTGCAGATACCTAGAAAAGCAGGCTGTATCTGCTGTCCACACATGCAATAATATCATTGCAGAAACAGGGAGATAGAGAGTGAGAGTAAGAGAGAAACAGAAACACGGAGAAAAGTGACAGAAACAGACACAGAAACAGACAAAGAAACAGACAGAGAAATCCCAAAACAAACAACCAAAATAAAAAAAACAAAAAAAGCAAAACAGTAACAACAGACTGAGCAGGGAAAACAAAGGTAAGGTATGTAAGTCATATGTATGTGCCGGCATGTAGTAGATGTTCCTGAAGAGTACTCTACACACTGCAAATCATCCATATGTGGCAGCAGTACGTATCCATCTGTATCTGCACATGTGCATAGGGCAAGGGACATACTGCAACTGTTAGTGAAGGGTGGACACATATATATCGTTGAAGGTTGTTATGTGCATATATCTATGTAGGTTGTAGTGTGAGGCACGGAAAACAGCATGCAGTGCTGATATATGTCATGTGGTGGTTAAACGCTGTGGGACTGATTTGTCAGATCTGCTGTGTTACAGCCAGTGAGGCCTGCTAAAGCTACATGGGCTTAGGACACCAAAATGCATTCTGCACAACACTGTGCAATATAATCACATAACTGTACATCCCACAACTGTCGCATAAGTGATATCCCCACCATGAAAGGTGGACTGTACATGTGCCTATATGTACATCCATATGTACAGCAATGGATGTGTACATGTATGTGTATGGATATGTATACATAAATATATATATATAGATATATATATATATATATATATATATATATATATATATATATATATATATATATATATATATATATATATATATATATATATATATACACACACAAATATGTATATATGTATATATATATATATATCTATATATATATCTATATATATATATATATAGAGAGAGAGAGAGAGAGACACGGGGTCATATGTACTGCAACAGCTGTGTGGTGACCAAGGCATGGACTGTAGACAAGTGCCGATACTGCAGTGCCATTCCTCCTTTCCAAAACACTGTACCTATTAACTACCACATAGGTAGAAATCTACCTAACACTGAAGGTGTGATAAGGGAACATGGGACACAGGTGGACAGTAGCCTCCCCTTTGATAAAGACGGTGCCACACTAGACTTGTAATCTGTCTATGTGGTATGTGTCATGACAACAGGTGTGTCATGTAGGGATATATAGGTCAGTGTTCCCCTCTACACATCACAATGTACCGTGTGGTATGTACCTCACATGACAACTACAGCAAGTGGAAAGGCCACAGACATACCTCACAAAGGGTAATACTTGCCTCAAACAGATGCCCTATGCAGACTGACTCACAAAACCACAGCTAGACTGTATTGCATACTGCCCATACAGAGGTGACCTCTGCCGAACATACAGAGGTATGTCAGTCCCATAGCTGTGTGACAACCACCATGGCAACATATCACAATCCCTCCAGAGTACATGCTCTAGGGCCCTACCCTCGTCAGCTCACTAAACAGCACATGCTGGAGGGATAGGTTCCTATCTCAGTGATATGCCATACTCTGGAATAGACCACCTACCAATAGCAAACTAGGCTCCTCATTAGCAGTTGTCATAAATACCCCTGATGATTGTTTGGGAGATTGGTAATACACCCCAGGAATCCCCTCTGTGGTTCTGATTGACAGGGGCAGGTGAAATCAAAGTACATGTGTGGCAAAGGCCAGGGTAGCATATGGCTAGGCTGCTGTAGTCCCTAAGGCCAACACCATCTCACCTACCTATGACACTATGCACTCACACATGTACTCAATGCAATACCTGCAATTTGAGTTTGAATAAGTGTAATGCTGAATGTGTGCAATGTCTGTGAAGGTGTGATAGCATAGTGTGAAGTTGTATCTGACATGGTAGTGTCTATCCTAGCTGTGAGGTCAGCAAAAGATGTGTATGTTATTGTTAGGCAGACATAGTACTATGGCATATGATGTGACGTAGTTCCTTGTTGACGACTGTGGTGTCTCATTGTAGATTAAAGCAATACATGTATGCTTAGTGAGTGGTACTGCTGGTGAAACTGACTCCCATATGAACTGTAGTATTACCTGAAGCTGTAGGCCTAAACAGCACAGTATGGTGTGTGTTCACATTGCTTGGAAACACTGTCATGTGTGTTTCCTGTAGTCTGCACAGAGGACATAACTCAGGCATAAGGGTTTGTAAGTAGTGGCACACACTACTGTATGGTTCACAGGTAAAGCTAATCTGGGTTGGCATACAGTGGTGTGTTGCATGCTTGTCTGATGTGTGTGTAATTATGCCTGTACCATGGCCGCAATCATATGTGTGTTACAGGGTATACGTGTGTAGCTAGCAACATATATACTGTGTTACAGCAGTATGCCATCTATATTAACAACTGTGCACATATGTTAGGCAGGGCTATGACATCAACACCCACTACCTCAGGGTATTCCGCTATTTGCTGGAAGAGATGCATATTGCTGGCCAATACCTCACGGGAATTGGGGAAATATACATGATCACCGACATGTGCTGACATGGCATCCAGGAACTGGTGCAGTACCCTGGATGCTGATGCTTGTGATATCCCCATCATATCACCAGTTGGTCTCTGGAAGGTACCTGTTGCTAATATTCTTAGGCCAACACATACCTTGGTTTCCACTGGGATGGGTTCCCCTCTGTTGGTCCTGTTTGTGAGGTGTGGCCTGCACAGCTCAACAATTTGCTGCAAGAGGTCTCTGTTCACTCTGTAGCACTCCACTATCTCCAGCTCATGTAGCCCCTGGTAGGTTACCCTGGGCCTGTACACGCTTCTCCATCAACTCACTGTGGGTTGTCCAGCAACATTCGCATTGTCAACACCCTCAGCATGTTGCATATGTCACCTTATAACAGCAATGGCAGCCCCTAACATTTCTTTGCCTCAGTAAAGCATTTTCAGTTTTCACTTCTATTAGCTTACTGCAGTGTTGCAGTGACTCTTGAGAGAAACATAATGGACTGTTGTAAAACCCCAGAGATCGGGATGAAAAAAAAAAGTTTTTTTTTTTTAATTTTGCATCACGTAACGTTGCCAATGGCCATATTTTTGGCCATTGGCATGCTTACTCATGTGAATGCATCCTTTTTTTGGAACTGTCACAGCTCCATTTTGCTATATGCAGAAACGTACTCAGTTGTCAACTGAGTACATTTCTGCAAATAGCACTACTCCTACTCGGACAGGTTCCAGTTTCCTGGACCCAGATTTACCTCATTTGCATAGCTTTCACCTGCAATTGAGGTAATCTGCATGGAGTCTTACTCTATTCTTAGACTCCGTGCAAGCCTTCATGAGTCTGGCCTTATATGTGGCATAGTGCAGCTTTACTCTCTATGATTTGGGTATGTAGGGTACTACAGACATATACACACACACACACATATATATATATATATATATATATATATATATATATATATATATATATATATATATACATAAATATATAGATATATATACATAGATATAGATATATATAAATATATATGCATATTTATATTATATATATATATAGTTATATATATATATATATATATAGATATATATATATATATATATAAATATATATATATATATATATATATATATATATATATATATATATATATAAATATATAAATATATATATATATATATATATATATATATATATATGGCTCTACCTGATTTTGTCGACATGCCAAATCATTGAATGCCACAGAGTCGACACTCACAATATCGAAGCCACACATCATTGACTCGCCGGAACTATGAAGGCTTTCCCACGGTAAGTAACTTGTTGTGCAGGACATTCAATTTTACCCTTTTCCCAACTGTAGTGTGATGTCGGAGTTGCTATATTTAGTTAGGTATTGAGGGGGCATAGCCACCCACCTGGATGGGTTAGGGATGATGCAGTTTAGGTTTTTTAGTTTTTTGAGTAAGTGGTTACTTACCGTGGGAAAGTCTGGGGAGTCAATGAAGTTCGTGTCTGATATTGTGAGAGTCAAAGAAGTGTTATTCAATGTTTTGGCATTTTGACAAAATACAGTAAATCCATATTATATATGTAAATCCATATTATATATGTAGATGCACATACACATGCACACATATATATGTATACATGCATCTGCATATATATATATATATATATATATATATATATATATATATATATATATATATATATATATATATATAAAACAGACACACACACACACACACACACACACACACACATATACATATATATATATGGTTCTACCTTACTTCAACGACACGCCGGAACATCGACAGGGAAATCGCGAGCCCTAGAAGATCGACAGCGCAGAAGACCAACGCGACGGGACCTAGAAGATCGACAAGCAGAAGACTGACCCGACGGATGAAAGCACCGACGCCGAGGATGCCGAAATGGGAAAAGGCTGTGTAAGTATGCGGTAGTGACGGACGTTAGGGTGCGAGTAAGGTAAGTGTGGATAGGGGTGGGTTAAGTGACTTAAGGTTAGGGAGCGGGTCAGGTAAGTGTGCAGTAGTGATTGTGTTTGGGTTAGGGGTGGGATAAGTGAGTTAGGGTTAGGGAGCGGGTCAGGTAAGTGTGCGGTAGTGATTGTGTTTGGGTTAGGAGCGGGATAAGTGAGTTAGGGTTAGGGAGCGGGTCAGGTAAGTTTGCGGTAGTGACGGACCTTAGGGTTAGGGTTTGGGGTAGGGTTGTAGGTAGTTGTGTATGTGAGGTTTAGTGTGGGTTTGTAGGGATTTTGGTGTGCTTGTGTTGTGTATGTGTTTTTTGGACGGGGAATGTGTTTTGTTTGTTGATTGTGGTGTGTGAAGTGTATGAGGTTTCGTGTTTGTGTACCGTCGTTTTTTTCGTTGTCGGGCATGTGGGATTTCATGTTTTTGTACTGTCGGTTATGTGGTTTCGGTGATTGCGTTGTCGGTGTTTTGGTGTTTCGTTTATGTGAGGTAGAACCATATATATATATATATATATATATATATATAGAGAGAGAGAGAGAGAGAGAGAGACAGAGATGTATATGTGTGTATATAGACAGAGAGAGACACAGCATATATAGACATAGGGCCGGATTCATGAAGGCTTGCACGGAGTCTAAGAGTAGAGTAAGACTCCATGCAGCCAACATGTCCACCGAGCGATCCAGGAACAGCCGGTAGGGGCGTGCAATAGAGCTCTCAAAACTAGTCCTACACGGACAGGGCTGGGATATGCAAATTACCTCAATTGCAGGCGAAAGCTATGAAAATGAGGTAAATTTGCGATCCAGGAAACCCGAACCTGTCTGAGTAGGAGTAGTGTTATTTGCAGAAATGTACTCCGTTGACAACTGAGTACGGTTCTGCAAATAGCAAAACGGAGCTGTGACAGCTCAAACAAAAGGAATAATTTACAGGAGGAAGCATGCCAGTTGCCAAAAATATGGCCATTGGCAATGTTAAGTGATGCAAAATAGAAATAAAATAACTTTTTTTTTCATCTCGATCTCCGGGGTTTAAGTGTACTGCAGCGCCGCGCAAACGCACTGCACCCTAAAAAGCAGAAAATCAATAATTAAGATCCACAAATGTGGATTTTATTGCTAATATGAATTTACAATGCAAGTGAATAGCAGGCTAAAGACAACATGGCCACCGAGTAGAGGTTGCTAAGGGGGGAAGCTCAGTCTAAGAGATGTAACCAAGCATTAGTAGTCAATCCTATGCAAAGGAGGGTTAGGATAGTGAATCGCAAGTTTACATAGGAAATGAGCACAGTCAGTGGAGTGTAGGAGTTGGATAACGGGAGTAACAGAGTAGGAGATAGGTGACATCACAAGTGGGGTATGTATGAAAGAAGTGATGCTTATTGGAGCAGAGTGGCATGTGTCAGCTGTCAGTTACACATCATTGAAAGAGGTGTGTCAACAGGTAGGCTAGGTAAAGGCAAGAAATTGAAGGTGTATGTCATGGATAACACTAAAGTTTCTTGCTGAGTGGGTATTCGAGTGTGTGCGCACCTGTAAACCCGAGTAAGACAGTGTGCGTGCATGTAAGCATGAGTGCATGCGTTTCAGCTGGAGTAAGCATGTATAAGGCTGTTTAAAGAGTTGTACGCGCATTTGCGCTGGTGTGCACGCATCATAACAAGAATAAGCAAGTGTGCGTGTGTGTGAGCTGCTGTAAGCGTGTTTGCGCTTGTGTGCGCAGTGCTGCCCCCCGAGGAAACAGAAAGGAAAAAGGAAGCACAACAAATAGTAGGAAGCTACCAGGGAGCACTAGCAGAGCTAGCAGGTGAAAACAATCAGAATCAGGCAATTACACAGGCAGTACACTAGCCCAGCCTAGCCCAGCACTTAAAACTCTGCAAACAACAGCCCATTATGTTTCTCACAAGAGACACTGCAACACTGCAGTAAGCTAATAGAAGTTAAAACTGAAAAAGCTTTACTGAGACAAAGAAATGTTAGGGGCTGCCATTGCTCTTATAAGGCGACATATGCAACATGCTGAGGGTGGTGACAATGCGAATGCTGCTGGAAAACCCACAGTGAGGAGATGGAGAAGAGTTTACAGGCCCAGGGTAACCTACCAGGGGCTACATGAGCTGGAGATAGTGGAGCGCTATAGAGTGGACAGAGACTTCTTGCAGCAAATTGTTGAAAGGTATGCGTTGGCCTAAGAATATTAGCAACAGGTACCTTCCAGAAACCAACTGGTGATATGATGGGGATATCACAGGCATCAGCATCCAGGGTACTGCAGCAGTTCCTGGATGCCATGTCAGCACTCGGTGATCATGTATATTTCCCCAATTCCCGTGAGGTATTGGCCAACAATATGCGTCTCTTCCAGCAAATAGCGGAATACCCTGAGGTAGTGAGTGCAATAGACTGCACGGACATACACATCAAAGCATCAGCCGGCGAGCGGGGTAGGGTCTACTTCAACTGCAAAGGCTTCCCCTCCATCAACTGCCAGGCTGTGTGTGATGCCCAGGGCATAATACTGAATGTGTGTGCTGGCTGCCCTAGAAGCTACCATGATTCCCATATCTGGCATCTGATGCAGCTGTACCAGACATTTGCCAATGGGGACATCCCACATGGTCACCTAGTGGGGGATGCTGGCTATGCACTGGAGCCGTGGCTGATGACACCCATCAGAAATGCACACACACCAGAACAGGAATGTCATAATGAGGCACACGCACAAACACGAAATGTAATGGAGTATGTGTTTGGGTTGCTCAAGTCACTGTTCCGGTGCCTGGACACATCTGGTGGAGCCTTGCAGTACTCACCAACTACATGTAACCAGATTGTCATGGTATGTGGTATGCTACATAATATGATCCTGCGAAAACAGCTGCAGCAGGACCAGCATAGGCCTGGTCCAAACAGCCCCCCACCATTGCCAAGGCCATCACAGGCAGAGCGTGACTCGGAGGAGGAACAACCTGAGCCTGTCCCAGTAGGCAGAAGGAGGCATGCCCAGTATGCTTTGGCATTGGCAAAGAGGCAACACATAGCACATACGCTGGCTCAGTAGGAACTCTGAAAATGATACCTCTCTCCGACTCACACATATAGTAAAAGGGATGCTTAAGTTGACACTACCTGCTTTCAGACATGTATAGGGAGTGTAGTATGTGCACCCGACATAGGCAGCCCTGCAGCACCACCTGAGACATGATTGCCATGTGTTAAGCAATATAAAGCAGTGCTAAACAGCATTTACCACCATGTAGTATATGCAAACAAAATTGCACACACCAACTAGCACAACTGTGGTCAATGTTAAGTAATACTGGGCAACGTCCAGCAATGTTGGTGAATATTGAGCAATGTTGGACAAGCCTGGTCTAAGTAGGGCATAGCTGAACAAGAGAGCTGATATGGTAAAAACTGTGCTGAATTTGAAAATCTTTGTCCAAAAACTTAACTTAATTTGTGAACTGGGACAAAGTTCAGGATTGACACAAAGCCTTAGAGTTTCTAGTCTATTCAATCCACCCCTTCAAACGGTGTTGGCACTTTTTGAGAAGATCTGTGAAGTGGACATTAGATATTGTATAACTAATGGTACCATTAATTATAAAAACAAAAACAGCAATATTGATAAAAATGAGAGAGATCTTCTCAACTTGCTAAACATTTGTAATGTAAGGGTTATGAAACCCAACAAAGGGGGTGGGTTAGTCTTTATGGACCAGGTAGATTATGAAACCAAAATGTTGACACATTTAGCTAGTGATGCCTATGTGAGTGTAAGTAGAAATTAGTTAAATGGAGCCTAAAACAAAATTAAAAATATTTTGAGTAACCTTTTTCTTTTGGGAACTATTGATATGGATACATGTCATTATCTTACTATGCCAGCCCCGATAGTTCCAGCATTGTTTGGATCACCAAAAATACACAAGAATGTTATGAATCCACCATTTAGACCTATCGTGGATGGTAGGGGTTCGATAACTTATGCTTGTGCCAAATTTGTTGACTTCAAGCTAAAACCATTTGTTACATCGGAATCACAAATTTGTCGTGATTCTTGGGACTTTCTGGCTAATATCAACAATTTGGAGTTTAATGAGCAGTATGTGTTCCTAACAGTTGACATCAAAGATCTCTAAACATCTATTCTGCATCTTATAGGGATAGAATGGGTTATAGAGTTTCTTTTCACCAAAGGCATGGAACACCAAGACATCAATCTAATAGAAGCGTTTCTGGAAATTGTCTTGGAAAACAATTATATATTTTTTACCAGCAAATTGTTTCTCCAGAAAAGTGGAATTGCTATGGGCTCGCCATGTGGGAGTAGTTTTTCCAACTGTGTACTGGCCTATTGGGAAACCTCTTTCCTGTTTAATTGTTCCACTTATAGAGAACATGTCGCTTGGTACACCAGGTACCAAGACGATATGTTCTTCTTGTGGAAAGGTCCGAGGAACAGAATTGAACAGTTCATTTTGGAACTGTCCACGTCCACTTCATTTCTGGATTTCACTTATCAGGTGGGAGAAAATGCAATTAACTTTCTGGACATCCACTTAAGTAAGGACAAGGTTAAAAGGCAGTTTAGGTCTTCAATACACCGTAAACCAACATATTCCAACACGTTCTTGCATTTCACTATCTGCCATCCCTTTCATCAGAAGAAGGCCATTGTAAAAGGTCAGGTAGTAAGAGCAGCTAGGATGGTGTCCAGATTTGAAGATTTTCAGGACGAATGTGCCCTCCTCAAATGAATGTTTTTGAGGAGAGCATACCCTTTGTCCCTCAAAGATCAAGTTATACAGGAAGTGTGTAGGAAAAGAGTATCAGGGCATTTTCAGCCTCTAATACAGAACAAACAAGTACATTTAGATCTAACAAATGTATCCTCAGATACTTGTTCCTCGGTAACCTATAAAGATGCAAAGTTTGTAAGCTTTTTGACTACCTTTTCCACAGATGCAGCTAGGATTGTGGAAATAATGCATAAGAATTGGACTATTATGCAACAGAATATTGAGGTTAATAAAAATCTAGGTCCAAGGTTATCTATAACATATAGAAGGGGCCCTAATCTAAAGTACTTGGTTGAGAGAATAATGAAAGTGCCCCGGGGTCAACAGGGTACTTTTAAGTGTGGTAGATGTACTCAATGTAAGTTTATTAACACTACTAATAGTATTACCATCAGAGATAGAACTTACAAAATTTGGGGTCATTTTTCTTGTGACTCCCAAGGAGTTGTATATTGTGCAACTTGCACCCACTGTGAAGCATTCTATATTGGTAAGACCGAGCGTAAATTTAAACAAAGGGTCTATGAGCACCAATATAGTATTGATAGGTTAACAAGCACTAATGCCCTTGCAAGACATGTCACAACATTTCCAGAGCATAGATTTAGGTTTATTGTCTTGCAAAAGATAGAACCTAGTATTAGGGGAGGGGCATGGCAACTTAGGCTTAAGGAGGCGGAATTGGAGTGGCAGATTCGCACTACAGCATATTTGTGCCCTGGGCTTAATGAACAAATATCTATAAAATGCCTTCTCAAAAAGAAAGCCCTGAATAGATGAATATAATGAAGTGATTAACACTGAGACCAACAAATAAAGGGTATAAGAGGCTCTAGTTGAATTGAGTAGGTCATGGTTGGGGTAATTAGTACTACTTTTAGAGATTTCAACACATAATGGTTTTATTTTGTCTTTTTGGAAGACATATTAGGTACAATGGTGTAGTATTTTGATGGAGCCCAACTTTTTTACCTTTGTTAAGCCTGCTTGGATTGATGTAAATGCATAGATTTAATTCAGCTTAGGTCTAGAATTTTTGAATATATATTTTTATATCTTTTTTATCTTTTCATATATTTTTTTATATTTGTAGATATATGGTTTTGTAAGTTTGCACTTTGAATAGTCGATTGCAAAGTCTTGCTTCAGCAGTATGTTTATGTTTTTATTAGAAGGATGTTTTAGGAAAAGTTTTTAAAAAGTAGTTGATCACATGATCACAAGTATTTAAGCAATTAACACATTGATTAAGTTGCTTGAAATGTATTTAAAAGGACTGGTTGGTTATTTAAACTGTGTTTTAATTTTAAGTGTTGGTCTGAGGAAGCTGGCGTATTATAGCCGGTGAAAGCACTTACCATTTTGGATTAAAGGAGTCTTGTCTGGGAAGTTCGCTTGTTTGTGTTTTGGTTTACCAGTTTTTAGTTACCATTCTTTGTATAGCTGAACAAAAGCCAACATGCTCATATTTGCTCTACTGGCCCTTAAGCAGTCTGGTCTGCTCATTATGAAAATGTAAAGCAGTGATGCGCCTCGAACTGAGGATACTGTGCACTATAGTTATAGTACTGAACCACTAAACCATGACAGTATTGCAGTAGTCAGCCTGTATGAAGAAATGTTGATAAGTCTATGTAAAGGATCCCATGGAAACCCAGCAGGCACAGCATAATCCCTGTCAAGTTATGACACAAAGGTGAGTCCTGCAGTAAGAATAGAACCTGACTTCCAACACACACAGTATAAATGTTAATATTGGTCATGTTCACACACATCAACAAATGTAGTGGACCTCAGATAACAACATACTGAATGGTCACACTTGGCATGCTCACACACTTGAATAAATGAGACAAATGTCAGGCAACAAAACACGGAAAGCCTGAACTGGGCATGCTCACACACTTAGGCCATGTCTGAGTACAGCAGTTGGCCACACATATCTGGCAGTTGCATGTTTTAACCCAGGAACCTCTCACTATCCAGCAATCCACCCTGTGCACACAGTTATATGACAACAGACACATATATAATATAGTGGAATCCTGTCATAATCAAATATGTTCTTTAGATACCTAAGTTGTTCATAGAAACTGGGAAAGCAAAGATGATAAAAACCTGCAAACAGTATCAGCAATAAACATTGTGCATCCCGAACATTATCATAGGTTCAGAGGGTGATACTAGGCTATTTGCCCTAGGGCATGTACAAGCCTAGCCAGAGTGTGTTTGGCTTTCGCAACCCTGTCAGATTACTACACTGTGCCTGTGAATAGTAGGTCACACAAGATAGCCCATGTATGTTTAGGCTAGTGTGCCTCTGTCTAGCAGGGACCCAGAAGATATCCCAGGGGTAAACATATGATCACCCATCCAGTTGTCAAGCTGTCTCCTGTATGTGGTCAGTGGGTGGCTCTGCCTATGCAAAATCGGGATTACAATCCGGAGTGAGTGGAGCCTCTGGGATAAGAATCTGTCCCTCCAGCATGTCCTATTAACATCTGTGCTGAGGTATATGTCCCTGGAGTGTGTAGCTCCAAGGCAGTTGGATATCCTGAGGTGGAGCATGTCCAGTAATTCTGGGTTGGGTATTTCCGTAAACAACAGGCACACATCATATCCGAGTAGGCGGTAAGCGACTGAGTAGAGCTGGAGTTACTGTATCCGAACTGTGCAGGGCATCCGTGTGAGTCCCTAGACCTGCTTGGTGAGGAACTTTTGTGGCCATTACAGTTGCTGCAGGTGTCGGGTAAGGTACATCCCAAATGTGGCATTGTAACCAAGCATGGTTGTGATGAGTATAGGGGCGCAATGACCTCACTCGATTTAGATGTGAAACCATATGGGATAAGGTGGGCTATATAGAAGGTCTGTCCAACCACTTTGGCAACATGATTGTCAAAGGCGACAGTACGAACAAGTCCTGTCCCCAAAGCCCTAACAACTCCTACCGTATGTAATGGATTACTACCTATGTGGTAATGCGTGAGCATGTTGTTATTCCCAAAGGGGATGACTATGCAACTAATGGCATTTAGCTGTAGGCCATGGCTCAGGCACCAGTCATACATCTCTGTGAGACCCTGTTTGAGTATGCATGTGCCAGCTGGAGAGTTGATTATGGCACCCAGTTTGCAGTCATCTGTGAACATAGTCAACCGTATTCCCCCTGTGTTAGCCTGCACGTCAGACAAATATATACTGAACAAGAGAGGTCCCAGGTCTGAGCCTTTTTGGATGCCATGTGTAACTGTTGTATATTCAGACATGGCACCTGCAATTCTGACCATGTGTGTGCTATCCCTGATCCAGGTAGCAATCCATCGTGTGAGATATGTGTCCATATCGATGCTGGTGAGCCTATGCATAATGGCCGAGTGGGGTATTGTGTTGAAGGGTTTTGCAAGGTCCAGGTAGGCTGTGTGGACAACTTTCCCTATGCCGATGGACCTGGAAACCGTTTAAAGAATACAAACATGTTCAAGAGGAAATATCTGCCCACAACAACACTGAAATGTGTAGAACACAGTGTCTGTAGGTTCCCGATGTCTATGTGTATGAGTCCCATGACAATATGCTCCGCAGCTTCGCAGAACAGGCTAGTTAGGCTTATAGGGCGATATTGTCTGTAGTGCATTGTGGCACCAACTCTGTGGAGCGGTACCACTGTCGCTGTATGCCATTCCTTGGGTACATATCCTGTAGTAACTCCGATATTGAACAGTGATGTAATGTGAGGGTTACGTCTGTCATGAAGCTCGTGTAAGATGCAGGCCGAGACACCGTCTGGTCCCATTGATGCTGTGTTGTCCACTTTGGGGAGGGCAGCACTCACCTGTTAATTTGTGATGTCAGGGAGGTTACACTCTGTTGGGATGGATAGTTGCTCCTCAGGGGTGATGGGTGAGACATCTGCACTGAATTTGTTTGCCAGGATGTTGGCAATGTCAGTGGGTTCAGGGTATGTTTAGTCAGTATGCAGTAACTCACAGCATATCAGTGAGTGTCCACCTAGGTTCCTGACATAACTGAAGAAGGCCTTGTGATTGTCCTATGTGTCTGGTGCAATTGTCCGTTAGAAGCGACCCTTAGATAAATTAATGAGTGATTGTAGTTGTCTGCTAGTACAGATCACAGATGCCTTCCCTGTCTGGGATTGTGCTCTATCATGTAGTAGCTTTCTCCTGTCATTTTTTAGCTTATTAATGACTGGGGTCTACCAGACAGGTCCCTGCCATTGGACGAGTGAGTCCTGTTGTTATTTGGGATAGCACAATCCATGCAGTCCACTAGGTGTCCATAGAATGTGTATGTAAAGGATTCAGCAGTCTGAGCCGTATTTACCACTGTCCCAGGGTCACTGAAGGATACCACCTTGCTTTGGTGAAGTGAGACGTTGGCTTATGAGAAGTTCACGAAGATTACCCAGGATGGGTGTGGGGATGGGATATGGATGTCCAGTGAGCTAAATGTATGTTCTGACCTTACCAATGAGGGGTATATCGCTGGTGTGGAACATAGAGTCCCCATGTTGGTGATGATCAGGTCCAATATGTTTTCCCCTCTTGTGGGTGTGGTGACCGGTTGTGCCATAGCATATGAGTTTACAAATAGTAGCGACTGTTGGGCAAGGGTGTTGGAGCTTGAGTAGTATCCCCAGTCAATGTTTGGGTATTTGAAGTAACCCAATATAATGGTGATTGGGGAGATCTTCATATTCTCCATTGTTCCCAGGAAATCCGAGTGTGGTTCCTGAGTTTGGGAGGGTGGTCTGTTGCAGGCAACAAACTGAAAGGCAGTTTTGCACAATGTTAGTTGCATATGTATGGTCTGTGATGCTTCGTGCAGTGCTACTAACCTGGAGGTGTGTGTATCTGTGATGTATATGGATACTCCCCCTATTTGTGTTGTCCGTTCTGAGTCTTGTGGTCAGAAAGCATGGTATGAAACATAACCTTGTAGTGCTGGTGTGCATTTGTGAGCCTGAACCAGGCATCTGTTAGTGCACAGATATTTCCATACTGAGGAGAGTCCTGAGTGGGCGCAATTTGAGAGTAACACATCTGGTGTTGAGCAGCATTACCTTTAGTTTCATTTACTCTGCAATATCTATGGAGGTGGGTTTGTCTTTTGAGCACTGCTTAAAAAAGGCACTATGGTGGTAGCAAGAGACTTAGCAAGTATTCGAAAGTCCAAGGGTGACAGGTGCAAGCTGTCCTTAGCAAAGCTACATGGCATATTGAGCATGTCACCCCCAGGCTGACAGATACTGTATCCCCTTTCAATGACACCCATATGTTAGCCAACTGTTAAACATGATAAGTTTGTCTTTAACAGTGACATCATACTTGGTGAGTGTAAGATGCTAGTCAAGGTCAGAGTCATACTGTCCAGGGCTACATGATCAGAGAGTTCCTCTATGTATCATGTCATGTGGTCCAGGGAGGAACATCTGAGGTTTTACGCATCAGCATGGACAATGATGGAGCCAGTCCTGTACTTGCTTTGGCATGACCTGTGTGCATGTGTTATGTGGCAGATCCTGGCACCCGACAGACAGCTCAAAGTGACTATTCCCTTGTTTGGCCTGGTGAGTGGGACATCAGTGTGTCTGACAATAAGTGCCACCTATTACAAGTGTATTAGGTGTGTTGTTTAGCCAGAAGGGCAGTGACTGTGTGGCACACTGACATTGTGAACTATGTGACATGTGGGTATTGTAGTGGGGTAGCAGTTGTTTGTTTGTCTGCTTTGGAGGTCTCTGCTGCTTAGGCAGAGTTTATTTAGAGCCTCAGAGTATGTTTATGTGTGATAATGTGGTTTGATTGCTGCCGCTATAGGTTTATGTGAGACTGATACATGGTGTGTGTGGTTACCTTCACCATCTGATAGACTGCGCCAGTCATGGGTCGAGAGTGCTCAGCCTCCTGTATGTCTATATAGGTGCATCTCTCACATATATCTGAGTTTGTCAGGAGGAGGAGAGGGTTGTCTGCGTACAGGAGGCAGATGTGACATTGTGTCAAAATCACAATATTCACCAGTTGGACTGGAGAGTACACACAAAACCGACCCCTGGACATGCCAGGATATTATGATGGCATACTCCTTAGCCTAATCACAAAGGATCAGTAGGGTGTTAAGTGTGTAAAAGAGTATAATAGGGATTAGTGCTCAGGTTTGTTGGTGTTTTGTAAAGAGTAACTGAGAAGGAGTCCAGACTGAATCATGACACCTCCTTCAGCTATGTCATAAATAGCAATGTACACTCATATATGTCCTGAGTCAGGGCCAACTGTACCTGACTGACAATGCCGACATTCTGTCAGACAAGCCCATATATACATAGTCCCTATCATCATACCAGGAGATATCACATGTAGAATGTCTGAACAGCTCCCCCCAAAGCCAAAAGCATGGCGGCAATTGGATTACATTGTTTCCCAATATGTTTCATGCATGAACTACAGAACAAACAGACCCTGCACCTGAACAGTCAGTTGAGGCTCACCCTCTCCACAGGATCTGGAACCATTGAATGTGTTACAGCAACATATGGCACTCCCCACAAGTGTTGGTACACAACACACAATGGGAAGTATAGTCCAGTAAGCCTATGAAGTCTGATCTGCAAGGCCATAGAGTCCATCATGGTTGAAGTCATAAACGGAGGTATTGGAAGCTGACAAACACACAACCCTACCAACTGTGGTATGTTCATATGCAGATCATGGTTCCCAAACATGCTAGACTGTTTGCAAGGCAGCCACCCAGGACATACATCACTGAACAGAGCTACACATGTCCCATATAGCTCTTCATCAAGATCACAGACACATGTCGTATCCACAAAACCAACAATGTGTGTATAAATATGTGTTGACATATGAAGGAATGTCAGTGTGTCCGCAGATAGATCACACAAGGTAAGAATTATGAGGTCCTGTTCAAGCTGTTGACACCTGCCGACCCACATGGCTCATTCCTGGAATTGCATAAAACAAAGTGTACACACATTACCATGTCCAGTCTGATAATGTCAGCATCCTACAAATATAGCAGGAGAAAAGAAACCACCCAGTAAAGCATATAGCGTGCCGTGGAAATGCGTATCTCTTTAGTATCATAACATAGTTAGGTAGGGGTTTGAATCCTGCATACGCTGACTGTATGTTGGGGGGGTGGGTGTATGTGTGTGATTTCCTATGAGAGGAGTGCCCTTTTTGGAGACTGGGAAAATACATTAAAAGAGGTACATTCATCTTTGGAAAGTCTGATGATGTCAGCATCCTACAAATATAGCAGGAGAAGAAAAAACACTCAGTAAAGCATATAGCTCGCCGTGTTAATGCGTATCTCACTAGTATCATAACATTGTTAGGTAGAGGTTTAATCCTGCAATTGCTGAGTTTGTGTGTGTGTGAGACACAGTTGGTCAATGCGGTGTGGGTTTTGCTTTTATTATGGTATGGCATATCATAATTAAAACAGTATGTGCATTGCACACATCAGGCATCTGCATGGGAAATAAATATGTGTACATGTGACCTCAATCAGTACATAGGTGGGAAGCCTGCATACTACATGAATACATTTGTTACCTTTGACAGATTGTGCCGCTGCTTCTCAGATCGTAGGTCACATATGTATGCATGTGACAAGGCCGGTCACTGTAGTGATCTGTGGCCAAGGTCATATGTGCCGCACACACCCATGACAGTTACTATAGAGTAGTGTGAGTGAGGGTATATGCCTGGGGTATATGTCTGACATGTTCATACACAACAACGACTGGCAATAATGGACAGTCATTATAGGTGTACAACAGCCTTGTGGATATGCATGCAGGCCCCTAATGTCTTATGTGATATATATTTTTTTACTGTGTGATTTTTTTAACTTTTTAACCTTTTTAACATACTATAAGGGTTATGAAGTTATTTATTGATGTTTATTATTTACTTATTTATTTGTATACTCAGTTTATTATAATACATTTTACACATATTTTACATATATATTTTTATACAAGTATGCATATATATATATTTATTTACATTTATTTATAGTTATTTGTATACCTACATATTTATATTCATATTTATACTCAGATTATATACATACATTAATTTATATACATACATTATTGTATATTTTACATACATTAAGGAAGTTTTATATTTACATTCATATACATATATTTAATATACATAATTATTTTATATCATGTCTACATGTATACCAAGTTTTAGAAAATTGTTCTTGAGCCTCTGTTTGTCTTACAATACATACTATTTATATTACATACATTATATACATTGTATATTTTACTTATTCATATTTGGTATGGCATTTATGTAAATTATTAATTTAGGAAACAGTATAATAACATTTATAAGTATTTTTTAATCTAATAGCATTAAACGATGATTTTTAATATGTGTTGTTTAGATACATTTAGAGCACTATGTCATGAAAGGGAATGTCTTTTTAAAAAATGTGGTTCAACTATTTATACTAATTAATTAATTAATTAGAAACATCATTGGAAGGTATATAAAAATGTAATTGACTAATGTTAAACAGATTCTGATGAAGTCTCCGTAAAGGAGACGAAAGCGCTTAATCTATGTGTTTGATTTTGACTATGGTCTTGTTTTAATATTAAACTGTTAAAAATTCTCATTCATTTCGTTGGTGGTATATGCTGGTGACATACATACAAGGTGAAGCAGTAATTGAAGAGGATTTACACAGGGCAGCCTTAATAGTGCCGGAGCAGTGATTTTTTATATGTCAGACATGTTCATACACAACAACGACTGGCAATAATGGACAGTCATTATAGGTGTACAACAGCCTTGTGGATATGCGTGCAGGCCCCTAATGTCTTATGTGATACACCAAGGGACTCCACAATACCTATGGATATGTAGATACCAAGGGACAGATGACATAACACGTGGCTGTATGTACACATTGGTACCCAACATACATGTTGAGGGCTACCACCTATGTGGTACTGTCGGGATAGTATGTATAGTAAATGTGGATGACTATGCCATAGTCGGCTTACTGCTATACAGCATGTATCGGACAACAGGTATCTGTCTGCATGATACCCTTGTGTAGGATATGCGTCCCATCCAAGGAATTATCAATGCATGCATTTTCAGATGTGGATGGACATATCCCTAGTGTGTTTGCATGTACCTAAGAGGGCTATATGCCAGACAGGTGTGGTCCCAGGAATGGGTGGCGGTCAATACCACTGGTTACTGTTATAGTATAGTAACAGAAGGATCCAACTGTTACTGAGTTCCCTACAACTGTGTGTCATTTGTCAGGACATCATCTAATGATTGGTGATAGTCATGCTGTTGAGGTTGTGTATACTACCAGACTGCAAATCATTGACAGATATTAACAGTATCACCCACAGCATAGTGTCAACCCATGTCATACACACATGTGTACCCATGTTAGCACATATCTCTAGTAGAATGCATACCGGCCATCGAAAGATACTATGAGATGTTAATGTATACAGCAGGCTATGTCACACGTCCCATGTGTCCACTATGCATGTACATGCAGTCAGTGCGCACTCACCATGTTCACAGATGTACAACTGCTAATCTGTACTGTACACATCACACACATACTGTCCACTCACTAACACATGCTGGCAACACTTTACACTTCAGCCAAGTGGCACATGGGTAGACAATACATACTCAGCCCTAACACTGGTGTAAACAATGCTGCATTGACAATCAGAGCTTTGATGCATAATGCCTCCTCTGATATACCTACAACGATATCATTACACTTTCCTGTTGACAACTTGCTAATATTGCTACACTGCTATAATGTCACCCTGTGCATCAGCACCATGTTAGCATGTTCCTACATCAATGTTACAGATGACAGGAGGTGGCACAGGTGTCATCATATGCACAGGGTGTGTTGTTGGTTTGCCAGAGCCCGACATTGACCCATCCAATTGACATGTCTGTGTGTATGTGTGTGTGTGTGTGTGTGTGTGTGTGTGTGTGTGTGTGTGTGTGTGTGTGTGTGTGTGTGAGGAACAACAGTACAGCATGGGCCAATGTTGATGTAATGTGTGTGTGTGTATGTGGGAGCCCTAGTTGTTTGGTTAATGTGTGTGTGTCTGCATGCACACAGCTCCACCATGTGGCTGCCATATACAGGAGGTTGTGGGACAGCCACAGACTGTACCTGCCAGGCTGTACAGATCACTGTCTCTGGCCAAAGACACGGTACCTGTGCCTGGCAGGGGTGCTGCGGACAGTATCGAGTACCAACCCTGACTGGGTACTATCATCAGAGGCAGAGGTATGATGACTGGACCCATGTTCCTTCTGGGACTGGCCAGAGCCATGTGCATGTGGTCTACTAGGACGGTCAATGGACAGGCCAGCCCCAGCATTGCTGGGGCTGGTATTGCCACTACAGGAGCAGCTGTGATCTGTGGGCCATCCGCGACGACTGCCAGCTGTTGCTGTTGCTGGCATGCATCCACGTCGATGTCTCAGCCATCCCGCACAGTCCTTTTCCATGGAAGACACATTGTGGAGGGCATCTAATGTCTCCCCCGAATGTTTATAAATGACCTCAGTGTAATTCCGGATGGCACCGGCAAGGTCACGGATGCTGTCATTGATAGCGGTGTAATGGTCCCTCTGCGTCCTTAGTCCCTGTCTGGTGTACCGTTCCATACATGCCTGTGCCTGCATTACAGCCCAGAACATACTAGAGGTTGTAAGACCTGTGAGGGCATGTCTGCCAGGGGCAATACGACCAGTGGTGCTCCCCCGAGAACCTCTGGGCATCCGCCTATGTGGTACCATTCCAGGAATCCAGCTATAGCTGCTGTGAGGGGATGCAAGTGCCAAGGAGGCCACGCTCTCCTGGTCAATGCCAAGTGTATGCTGTCCCTTGACTAAGGCCATTGGTGATGAGGGCTGTATTGGCAGTATGAGTGTGCGCATAGATGGGGTTGAATGCTGTGTACTGTCGACTGGTGGAACGACAGACCCTGTCAAACCTTCCTGTGCCAGAATACATGTCATCATCTCCACTATTTGTGGCAGTGACTTCAGGTTCCCTGCTGCTTTCAGCCACCCTAAACTCAGCACCTGTGAGAGGAAGACAGGAAACACACTTTACAATCTGTACATAATGTTAGCACACATGCACACATGCACATATGAACACATGCACACATGAACACATGCACACATACACACATGAACACGTGAATACTTGCACACATGCAGACATGCACACATGCACACAAATACACTCCTTACTACAGCACATACACACACACACACACACACACACACACACACACACACACACACACACACACACACACACACACACACCAGCAATCCAACACATACTCAATAGTGGGTGAAGGTGGGTGACTGTATCACAAGGCACACAGTCACCTCACATGTGTCAGCATGCAGAATATGTGTTGCACAAGACCATGCAGTGCAAGTGTAGACAGCCCTATTTAATGACAGTATACATGGCTTTGATGCATGTGTGTAATTGTTCAGTGACTGGCTACACCCTGGAACACAATGTGTACATGGACACAACATTGCTGTGCAAGTATTGTCAGCTCTGCAATGCCCTGTGCACCATCACTCATGGGTATACATACCATGGCTGCATGTGTTATCTGTGTGACACATAGATTTCCATGTCTAATTACAGTGTCTGTGTCCATAGCAGATAATAGTGGGCACGGGTGTAGCACATGCATGTTATGTACACACACGGGATGAGTGGTGCATATAGACGTGAAGGAATCCCAATGCTCGACATGGCCATAGTACAGTGGTTATGGTGAGTGTAGGACATACTGCAGATATGTCAGTGCCAGCCATGACACGGCATGCTACACGACTGCAACATTAAACACCACACATACCCAATGTGTGTCATGTGAACTATACACCCAATAGCATTCCAGGACATATATGTAACACTTTGTACAGATGGCGACTGCTGTGCATATTGTGTATACTGGCATTTGTAAGCACACACACAACATGCTATGCATATTGTGTATAGGTGCATATGTTTGCACACACACAACATTGAGGTGCAAAGCAATGACTGCTATGTGTAGTACTGTGGTCACTGTAACTGAATGGGGTGTAGTACCATGTGCCATCATCATCATGCATCTTGTGGTCACTCACAGCTACTAATGTGTGACAGACCACCGCCTAGCATGCTGTACCTGAACTGCAGTGCTGTGGCTACATTCACAATTACACAGCCACTTTGTACATGGGTGTGTGACCTGCCCAATAGGGAGCATTGCCTAACATGACTGTGTTATGTGTTGAAGAGTGTTGCACGGCCCCATGATAGGCCTCTACCCCTGAGGTACATCATGAGTGTGTGGATGATATGTGGGATACTGAAGTGTGACCTTACAGCGGGTGTGTGGTAACGCCATATGTAGCATGTTTTTGTGTACTGCGTATGATAAACATGTTATGTTGTATACAGCTGTAGCAACTATGCCTATCCAATGTGCAGTACGGTGTTGCCACAACTGTGTCTGATGCTGTGTGTATTGCATGTCATTGAGGCAGCTACTGACATTACTGAGATGTGCAACGTCTTACAGCAAACATATACGGCATGCATTATGCATAGGTGTATTACGTGTACATGGCCTACACCTCACCTATGACATGCACATTTCATTTCCAACATTGCAGTTATACCACACTCACCAGCATGGATCGTCTGCCCTGCTGTCACACTAGAGATACCTACGAGAATATGAGAGAGTTTGTCAGTGGCCACAACTGTGGCATTGCTACTGTGGGTATGCTAAACTACAGTAGAACAACAAAAAACAGTCACAGGTGTACAGATAATATTCCAAATATCAGTATTGCACAACACTAGGCAGCACAACTGCTAAACACTCAGTACACATCTCACGTAGACATAATCTAACAATACAGTTAGCTGTAGTCTACAGATAGGGCATGTTACCTGCTCGCTCCATGTGAACATGCTGGGTGGCTCCGGCCTCCATGACAACATATGCCAGTGGGAGTTGCTGCTGTTGTCCAGGAGCCACCACACTTAGGAGCGGCTCCTCCACTCTGGTGAGGGGGGATGAATGGCCACCCCACACCTGTAACAAGCTGTTGTCTTTTGATATCAGACGCACGCCGCCAAACATGTCTAATTAAATCACTGCAGTGATGGCGTACCTGCTCATATGTCCGGTTATGCATGCCTATGTCATTTACCCGACAAACAAGATCCTGCCACAGTGCAGTCTGCTCCTGCTGGTGCTGGCTGCTTCTGGAAAACAGCAGTGTGTAGTGCTGCACCAGGCTTTGCTGAATCTCCTCTTCTTCCGCTGCTGTGTAAGATGGGTTACGTTGCTGGACCATCTGGCTGAAAGAGATATGAACAATATGCGTGAGCGAGTCCTGTGGCACACTTTACACCTTTATCCAGATATATCACTTTACTGACATATATACCATCCATTTGTCTGTCAGAGGATACACACGTTCAGTACCACTTTTTGGTTCTCAAGCCACAACTGACTAACAGTGCCTGGCACACTCTTTATATCAAACCACTATACAACAGTACCTGGCACACTGTTTGTGACACAATGCCCAACCTCGCCACAGGGGTATATATCAAGCCAGTGCACGAACAGCGATGTCATCCATTGCAATGAATGTAAAGCACAGTTACAGTAGTACCATTCAACCACCTTAGTCGTTGATGCCATACCCCTGCCTAAAATATCTGCACAGTTGTTACTATAGGTGGCATACTGCTATAACAGAGTATAAATGCTGCTAGATACACACGTATACCCTGTAACACACATATGATTGTGGCCATGGTACAGGCATAATTACACACACATCAGACAAACATACAACACACCACTGTATGCCAACACAGATGAGCTTTACCTGTGTACCATACAGTATTGTGTGCCACTACTTACAAACCCTTATGCCTGAGTTATGTCCTCTGTGCAGACTACAGGAAACACACAAGACAGTGTTTCCAAGCAATGTGAAGACACACCATACTGTGCTGTTTAGGCCTACAGCTTCAGGTAGTACTACAGTTCATATGTGAGTTGGCTTCACCAGCAGTACCACTCAGTAAGCATACATGTATTGCTTTAGCCTACAATGAGACACCATGGTCGTCAACAAGGAACTATGTCACATTTTATGCCATACTACTATGTCTGCCTAATAGTATAATACACATCTTTTGCTGGCCTCACAGCTAGGATAGACACTACCATGTCAGATACAACTTCACACTAACCTATCACACCTTTACAGACCTTGCACACATTCAGCATTACACTTATTCAACCTCACATAGCAGGTATTGCATTGAGTACATGTGTAAGTGCATAGTGTCATAGGTAGGTAATATGCTATTGGCCCTGGGGCCTACAGCAGCCTAGCCATATGCTACCCTGGCCTTTGACACACATGTACTTTGATTTCACTTGTCCCTGTCAACCAGAACCACAGAGGGGATTCCTGGGGTGTATTACCAATCTCCCAAACAATCATCAGGGGTATTTATGACAACTGCTAATGAGGAGCCTTGTTTGCTATTGCTAGGTGGTCTATGCCAGTGTATGGCATATATCTGAGATAGGAACCTATCCCTCCAGCATGTGCTGTTTAGTGAGCTGATGAGGTTTTGGGCCCTAGAGTGTGTATCCAGGACGGATTGTGATATGTTGCCATGGTGGTTGTCACCCAGCTATGGGTCTGACATACCTCTGTATGTCTGGCAGAGGTCACCTCTGTGTGGCTGGTATGCAATACAGTCTAGATGTGTTTTGTGAGTCAGTCTGCACAGGGCATCTGTTTGCGGCCAGTATAACCCTTTGTGAGGTATGTCTGTGGCCTTTCCACCTGCTGTAGTTGTCATGTGAGAAATATACCACACAGAGTATTGTGATGAGTAGAGGGGAACACTGACCTATATTTCCCTAGATGACACACCTGTTGTCATGACACATACCACACAGACAGATTACAGGTCTAGCGTGGCACTGTCGTTATCAAAGAGGAGACTACTGTCCACCTGTGTCCCATGTTACCTTATCACACCTTCAGTGTTAGGTAGATCTCTACCTATGTGGTAGTTAATGGGTACAGTGTTTTGTAAAGGTGGAATGGCACTGCAATATTGACACTTGTCTACAGTCCATGCCTTGGTCATCACACACCTGTTGCAGTACATATGACCCCATGTCTGTTTCTCTCTCTCTCTCTCTCTCTCTATATATATATATATATATATATAGATATAGATATACATATCTATACACATACATGTACACATCCATTGCTGTACACATAGATGTACATATAGACACATGTACAGTCCACCTTTCATGGTGGGGATATCACTTATGCGACAGTTGTGGGATGTACAGTTATGTGATTATATTGCACAGTGTTGTGCAGAATGCATTTTGGTGTTCTCAGCCCATGTAGCTTTAGCAGGCCTCACTTGCTGTAACAGCAGATCTGACAAATCAGTCCCATAGCGTTTAACCACCACAAGACATATATCAGCACTGCATGCTGTTTTCTATGCCACACACTATGACCTACATAGATATATGCACATAACAACCTTCAACGACAGATATCTGTCCACCCTTTACTAACAGTTGCAGTATGTCCCTTGCCCTATGCACATGTGCAGATACAGATAGATACGTACTGCTGCCACACATGGATGATTTGCAGTGTGCAGAGTACTCTTCAGGAACATCCACTACATGCAAACACATACATATGAGTTACATACCTTACCTTTGTATTTCCCTGCTCCGTCTATTGTTACAGTTTTGTTGTTTTTTTTTTTCTTTTGGTTGTTTGCTTTGGGTTTTCTCCCTCTGTTTCTGTTTCTGTCTCTGTTGTCTGTGTCTCTGTCTCTCTCTCTTGCTGTCTTTCTCCCTGTACCTGCAATGATATTATTGCATGTGTGGACAGCAGGTACAGCCTGCTTTTCTAGGTATCTGCACATGTGCATGTGACAGCCTCTGCACCAATTGCTGCCCACCATTCAGTAATTGCATGCAGCTTGCTGTGTGGTGATTGCAGCACTCACTGTGATTGCAGCCTACTGCTATAAAATTCTAGGTTAGGTAGGCTGAGCCCTTTCAGCTTTCCAAGGTGGGGCCCATGCTTCTTTGCTCTGGACACCGTTGTGTCAGTCAGAAGGTTGGTATATGTCTCTTATTTGAAGCTAGGGTTGTAGCCAGTGATATGCATGTTGTACTCAAACCTAAATGTTGCTGCTTCCAGTACACACTTCTCAGTCTAGACATGTACTCACCCCTCCAAATGCTACCACAGGATACATGGGAGTATGTACTTTCTTTCTGAATTAGAAAATTAACTGCCATACAAATGTGGTTATTGCACTGTATTCATGCGGCAGATGCAGTGTTTGTGAACTGCTATACTGTAATTATTACGTTACTCACTTCTGAACAGTTTGTGGTTTGTTTTTGTTGACATAAGCACAGGCTGCTCAAGACAACTGGACATATTTCAGTACTGAGTATGCCTACCTACACCCTTGTTTTTGCCTGAATACACAGGTGTGTTGTACCTTTGAGTAGGGGTGCAGAACTGCAAAGAGCATTTTTTGTTATCATGTGAGGTTTATCTTGCTGAACAGTTGCTGTGTACCTGTTAGTCTATCAAGGCAAGTATCTGCCTACGTAGCTCCTACCTGTGGACATATCCAGATGGTAGCTAGAGGTTAGCCTATTATACTTTGTCTGTGCACTACACCAGTCTTTTCAGCACTGGCTCATTGACATTGTCACAGTTGGTTGCTAGCAGTACATGGCTACATCCTGTGATATTTCTGTATTGTACTCCTACACAAGGGCATGCTTGTGGAACTCCTTCCAAAGCTATTTGCAGAGTGTGTAAGAGCAGTAATGCTGATATGTCTTTGTGTTTCTGCCTCTGCCAGGCCTCAGATACTCTCAAGTATATATTTGAATGGCCTCAGTGAAAGGTACATATAAGTGAGATACACCTGCAATATATTGCAGACATATTGCAGTTGAGACTTTCTTTTGGAATCAGAGCATATGTATAACTACACCTTTTCTGACGTGCAAGCAGTGTCTACTCTCACCTATTGACATTATTCATTGCGTGTGATTCCACACTACTCTGCCTAAAGTTAATACTTTTCAGAGTGATTCAGTGGAGAACAGCTAATATTTGTTTACAAATCAGGGACATCCCTGTAAAGCAGTCACAGTTGGCGAGTCTGGCCACTGCTCTATTCAACTTAGCCAGTGTTTATCCTGGTCTGATAGTGTGTTGTGTTTGTAAGGTGCTACTGTAACATTATTCCCTGCTAGGATGGCTGGTTCTCTTTTCACATTCATGTCATGCAATTCCACAACAACTGCTGGTAAAAACCCACAGAACAGGATTTGTGTTATGCCATTCCTAAGTTCCATTTACATTCCCTCATTGTAATGCATGATATATTTATTTCAGCACCAAGTTATTTGTATATCTGCTGTGGCTTAGTGGTAATTCATGCAGTCTATTGTGTCAATGGTCTGGGGTTTGAAACTGGTAGAGGTTTTTTTCTTTTGCTGCTGAGCAGAACAAGGGCCCTGACATAGAGTGACTAAGGCACTTTTAAGCAGTTGTAAGTGCTGGTTTGCACGGGTTTGCACGATGCTTAGCGATGCTTAGCTAAGTGCACACATGCTCACACTTGCTTACACCCACTTACTACCGCTTAAAAGTGCTTACTCCCGCTAACCCCCACGCTAATCTCTGTTAAAGAAAAGAAAATGGGCAGATAGGAAAGTGGTGAAAAAGGGGGCACAAAGAGGGACAGACAGTAGGTAAACAAGCTCGGGATGTGCAGGACGGGTGTAGGGAATGTCCATAGCTGCTCATTTCTTTACCAGCAACAGCTGTGCATATGCAATACATTTGGAGTGAAATTTGAAACCTTCCACCCCTGGGAGAGGGGTGAGGACAACAAAATATGTTGTACTGCCAATTATAATTATCAGTTTACATGTCCAGTGGACATGTGTGTGACATGGGCAGCTATGTATGGGGCATAATTTTTTTGTGGGTACAGATTGCCCTTTTTTTTTCAGGTGACAGTGGAAAGTGAGGTAGAGGAAGTAGGTATGTTCGGGGAGGTAGGTTGGGGAGGTAAACAGACAAGACAGACAAGACGCATACAGGGGAGGTGTATGACACATGGTGAACACAATTGATGGGGACGGATGTTTGGAAATCGCAAGCCCATGAGCCTACAGATGGTAACAGTGGAACTGACATCCCCATCCATGGGCAGTCACCACTGCACCTTTACAGCCCCGAGGGTGGCTGTGCTGGGGGCTGCATAGGATGGACAGGCTCACCCGTAAGATGCGCCACTCTCACCTCAAGCTGGTGTAGGGGATCAGCGACTGAACGCTGGATCTCCCTACGCACCACAGCCCAGACCCTTCGAAGGGTGACAGGTGGCCCTTTTCCATCCATGCTTGCACGGGGGTATGAGCCCCATCCCCTGCAGCACTTCCACCCGAAGGTGGCACAGGACCAACGGAGGAGGGGAGCCTGGGCTGGGCACCGGACCTGCTGGTGCCAGGTGCACTTGCCAGCTGAGGAGGGACAGGTGGGTCCGCTGGGACCGGCCTTCCCATACATTCTGTGATTAGATGTGCTTAATTACAACATAAACAACAGCATTCCAGATTAGTTGTAACAGCATGCAGTAATATTCCCATTAACCCAACACACCAAGGTTCCAACAGTTGAATAGCAAGCATAACACATGCATATATTGAACGACAGTGGATATTCCAACAGCATGCAGGGATGTTTGGTAGCAACAGGCCACCATGACTGTGGTGTTTGAACAGGGCACATGCATCAATGTGAATGCAAATATTTATAGAACAATAGGACATATGTCCCAACAAATATTTAAGATTACACATACCCATTGAGGTGTGGAATTGCATGGTTTATGCACATACAGTAGGGTGTAGAAAACACCTCAATTAACATCTTATAATTACTTTTAGTCTACACTACATTCCTAGTGACTGTAAGTGTATATCTCCTAGATGTATTATTACACTTGCCACCATGCATTAGGTTGTGTAATGGGTTTGGCTAGTTCAATATATACCTGACCTATATCTGACATACTAACTGTCCAAGATGCAGATGTTACTGATACATATTTCTTGATTGCATTTATATTTCTTTATCTACATATCTGGATGTTTTCACATGACATTTTCACTTCAATTTGTACAGAACCTTGCATTTCTTGAAGCACACTCACATTTCTGGGGTTCAAATTAACATGCTACTCATGTGCTAGATTTACTTATGCATGCCAGCCAGTAACTGACTGTTGAGGACTGTATATATGCTTCACAGCTACTAGCACTTCCATCACCCACTTTGGATGGGACTGCACAACTCTGGGTTGCCAGCACTTTTTAAAACAGTACTATTTGTATAATGCAAGGGTACAACAACATTTCAAACTAAGTGACACAGACACACTCTGGGTTTTAGACCTTTACTAATGACATTACACACTTTTCCACAGGCTCACTCCTTTATTTGTTATAACAGTGCATATGGAAGACATAATCAAGACATATTATACCTTTATTAATCGGTTAAAGCACTCTTTTTCAGGCTCACTCACTTATTTTATATGACAGTACCTGCAGAGATATTATTCCAGACATATTCTACCTTTCTTAATGGGTTACTACACTCTTTTTCTGTCTCTCTGACTTTTTTATCTGACAGTACATGCATAGGACTTATTAAGGCCTTTTTATGGCTGTATTACTGGACTACAACACTTTATTTCATGCTCTCTCCCCTATTTTATATAACAATACATGCAGAATAATCACTAACCTGCCTGGTGGCGCAGCCTTAGCAGCCTATCTGCATAGGCTTGCTGATTCGTAGCACAGTCACCTGCAGCTGTAAAGTACATGAAGGGATATTGAGACATACCTATCCGTTATACAGAATCAATTATCAGTTCTTACATACTCATTCCATGGCTACCTACTCAGTTGTGGGGCATCTTGCATCCCATGGGCCTCCTGTATCCATTGGTTCAGGCGGTCCTGCTTCCGTCTCTTCAGGTCTGCATGGTGGTGATGGACCTGCTCACCAGTCCGAGGAACACCTGTGACACTGGTGAGGTCATGAGCTAACTGGTTCCAAGCCTCTGCCTTGTAGTCCGTCCCTTGGAACTGGCCCTGCAGGAGTCTTGACTCATGATGTTGGACAAGGAGCCAAACCATGTATTTCGACTCCTCGATGCCTCAACATTGTGCTAGGAAGCGTGTACCCTCTCCAGCACCAGCCATTCTAACTGCAGATGTGAGCTGCAATCAGCTATGGCGAGTATTCCCACCTATGGGGCTTAAATATGCCGCATTTCCCGCACTTTTCTGTGATTGGCCATTTTTGAAAATTCTCGGCTGACTGCAGACCTGCTTAGTAATGGTTCATCTACTATTTCTAAGTATATGTATGTTAACAGTGGCGGTTTTTCCTAAGCTGTCATGGCTTAGTGGTTCTGTACTTTGATTATGATGCACAGAGTCCTGGGTTCGAACGTTGTCATTCATTTTATTTTAATACTGTCCAGACAGGCTAGGGGGTGTGGCTGTGTTTAAGCAACTTTGCTCTACGTTGCTCCACAGTGCTCTACGGTGCCCTGGTTGGCACGGCGCGCACGTCCGCGCAAACACATTGCTCTGGTTAAAGCGCTATTAAACTATGGGCACCTCTATTGCACTGGGTAAAGCGCTGCTTAACTGTGGGCAATCATATATCAGGATCCTTTAAAAATATATATTTTGTTCACTGATACATTGGCCATTTCACTGCTTTTTACTAATATTTTAATCATATATGTCAGGTATTATTTCATATATTAAAATCCCAGTCAAAAATGGAAGGAGTGACACATGGTAAACATACCACAAGTCCATAAGATGTCCTCAGAGCAGTCCGTGTTTTGCTGCTTATGCTTGAAAGGACTAATGTTGTTGCTGGATTATTTGACAGTTGTGGCTCGAATGAGCTGTCTACGTTCAATATTGCATTTTACTCGTTTGGATTCTTGATGCTCTGAGGACATCTTATGGACTTGTGATATGTTTACCATGTGTCGCTCCTTCCATTTTTGACTGGGATTTTATTTTTATTTTTGGCTGTTTTGGTTGGAGCGTTTACTCTGCATAGGCTTTATTCATTGAGTATTATTTCATATATTGATTTAAAACATAAATAAGAAGGGGAGGGGTGGGACTCGAACTGTCCATGCCTCCTCTTTCTGCGAACACTCTACCATTACGCTATTGCTATTTGGTGCGATTTGCATAAACATTCTTTCTTATGCTCTTCCATGTCGGAATTGCTAACTACAGCTAAGCAATGGGCACACCCGTGCACACACACGCAAATACAGGCAGCTATTTCGGGAATTTAAAAAAAATAAAATTAATGTTTTACTTTTTATAGCTGATGGGGGTTTACAATGTCAGGGAGTGTGGTGTTGGGTGCAAGGACATTTGAGCGGACTCGCTCTTGTGTGTTTTCATTTTATTTTTCCAACTTTGCAGGGGCTTGGACATTTAGACTGCTCGGCAGTCGGACACGCCTCCATATATATATATATATATATATATATATATATATATATATATATATATATATATATATATTCACTTTACAAGCTCGAGATACTGAAATCTCGAATTTCAGTATCTCGAGACCAAAACACAGAAACTGCAAAAACATGAAAACCCAAAAAAAAGACACCAATAACATAGAAAATAACACTCCAAAAGCAAATCCCAACCCTCCCCCGACATAAATACATTAAAACAACAAAAAACAACAGACATAGCACTACCATACATATAAGCAAGGGGCAAGCCCCCCTGCACCCCCACACCCCCACAACTTATATATACCAACTCCGAGGTTGCACTGACAAAAAAATATAAAGACAGACCTAAAGTAACACGCACTACTATGCCATTGCACAGTATTATACCTATTACATGAAAAACACACACACACTACACACATAAAAACCACACCACATTCAAAACTGACACATACACATACTCACACCTACTTACCCTAACCAACTTCTAAAAGTTCCCAAAACTATACAGCAAACTACATTCCTACACAAAACCCTAAAAATTGTAAACCTACCCAACCCTCCGAACATAACCACATGTCGACCTCCATCTTTCCTACCCAGGCACCACTTACCTTAAAATTACAGCATATCGGGAAAAACAACACACATCACATCTACTACCACAGGAATAACTTGACCAGAGTTCTTATGAACACACTTTATTCCAAACACAAAGAAAGGTAAGTACTTTTGTCTCCCTCACCAAAACAGAGACTTGTTCAGAACTAAGTTATTCTTCCCATAAGCACCTCTTATGTAATAGGTGTCATTTATATTCTAGTTAATTAATTAGACAATTGACAGATTAAAAATTCTATAGTTAAAGTGATCCACACCACTCCATAAACTGACATCTTAAAACATTTATGTTAAAAGCATAAAATGTTGAAGCTTCAAGAAAAATACTATATTATATCCAGAGCTCTCTTTTTTAACATTGGAACCAAAGGAATGTTCCCAGTAATACCTGGTGGTGTGTTAGAGTTTAATTTTATTATCCAAAAAAGTTCTGTTAACTCCAACCGAAGCTCCCACCACTCACCTTGGGCATTTAATGGAACTTGTTCTAAGACCCCAAATTTAAATCTAGGGAAGTCCTGACTGTAAGGAATGTTTGTACAGTGAATTGTTCACATTACCGCTTGATATTGTGTACAGATGTTCATAGATCCTTGTTCTAAGTTTTCTTTCTGTCTTCCCTATATAATAACTGCCACAAGTTTGGCAGATTGAAATGTACACTATACCCTTGGTGTTGCAATTTCCTTTGTGCAGATTAACCTTGTATACATTTTCCGTTAAAATTATATTGTTAGATTCAAGTATGTAGGTGCATTGCCTGCATGTCCCACACTTGGTAGTACCTTTATCAAGTAAAGAAATGATTTTGACAGGGTATTCAAATCTTCTTCTGGCTTTTCCCGGTTAGGGGTCGCCACAGCGGATCATCTGTCTGCTCATGATTGGCAGTGGAGTTTTATGGTGTCGCATTGCCAGCCTGGCACCCAACCTTCCACAGAAAGCACACACATACACACACTCACACCTTGGGCCAATTTAGAGTGTCCAATCCACCTACTGCATGTTTTTGGGATGTGGGAGGAAACCGGAGCACCCGGAGGAAACCCACACAATGACAGGGAGGATATTCAGACTCTGCACAGAAAGCACCCCAGCCGAGAACTGAACCGGAGAATCTCTTGCTGTGAGGCAACAACGCTAACTGCTGCACCACAATGGCCACCTTTGACCGCATATTCAAATATTGATTTTAAATTCCTCCCCATCATGTAAACAACGTTTGGCTCATTCCCTAGAATTTTAGGACATCAGAATTGCCCTTAAAAATTGTCCAGTTTCTAGATATAATTTTTCTCGCTTTCTTTTCCCCTACACTACATGGTATTATCATACTATCACTGTACTGAGAATTGTTCTTTGCCTTGTTTATAGTACAACCAAGGTTAGGTTAATCTAACAGGGGCTTGAATTTAGTTCTCTACCCATCCAAAATTTGAGCCCTTATGGGTTCTAATACTTTGTTGGGGTACCCTCTGTTTTTAAACATATTTGTAATAATTTCCATCTGTTGGTGGAAACTGTTGATGTCTGAACACATGTTTGCTGCCCTGACAAGTTACCCATTACAAATGTTACATTTGGTGAATTTAGGGTGGCAGTTTTGTAATCTAGGTAATCATTAGAAAATGTGTATTTCCTGAATGTTTTTGAAGTAAAACAACCTACTGCCTGGTTCTTTGAGATTGCTACATTCAGGTACTTAAGGGTTGCATCAGAGGTTGTGGAAGTAAATTTGAAATACGTACATATATTGTTTGGGTACTCTACAAACACTATGAGTTGGTTATCTGACTCCTTCCATATGATAAACACTTCATCCAAAAATCATAGATATGTGAACCATTTTGTATGGAATTCACATTTAAATACATGTTTACATTCCCATGTGTATAGAACCATTTTAGCATATAATGGGGCACAATTTGCCCCCATTGCCACACCTTTCAACTGTTTGCAATATTCACCTTCAAAAATAAAAAAAATATTTTTGAGAATAAATTCCATCCCCATCATGACAAAATTTAGCAATGTTTCATTAAAAGTTGTCAAAGTCCTTGCTGCTTCATAAAGTAGTTCCAGGCCCTCTTCATGTGGAATAAATGTAAATAGGTCCACTACATCAACTGTAGAGAAACAATAGTCACTAGAATATCACATCTGGTTGATTTTAGTCAAAAAGTCCCAGGAATCCTTTAAGAAATAATGTACAGGATCAAGTACCCCTTTGAATAACCAGTCAATAGACACCATGTGCATGGAGAATACTTTAGGGCTCCACCAGATATATCGAGGCACCGGAACCATGACTTCAGAAGCCCAAACACATGCTCTATGATGTTCCTAGTTTGTGCATGTGCCTCATTATGGCAGTCTTCCATGGGTGTGTGTGCATTTCTGATGGGTGTCATCATCCACGGTTCCAGGGTGTAGCCAGCATCCCCAAGTAAATGGCCCTGCGAGACGTCCTCCCTAGCAAACATCTGGTACAGCTGTGATGTGTGCAAGATATGGGAGTTATGATAACTGTCAGGGTAGCCAGCACACACATTTATGAGAATCCCCTGGGCACTGCACTCAACCTGGCAGTTGATAAAGTGGTATCCCTTGTGGTTAATGTAGAGTCTACCGTATTCATCAGGTGGTCCCTTGATGTGTACATGAGTGCAATCTATGGCACCTAGTACTTCAGGGTAGTGTGCTACATGGTAGAACTGTTGCATACTGCTAGCCCTCACCTCAGGTGAAAGGGGAAAAGATATGTGCTCACTGGCATGTGGGAGCATAGCCTCCCAGAAATTGGTGGAGTATTCTGGATGCAGATGTCTGTGGCACCCCCATCATGTCTGCAGTTGGTCCTTGAAAAGTACCTGTGGCTAGTATCCAAAGGGCTACACATGCTTTAGTTTCAACAGGGATGGTTTCCTCTCTGTTAACTCTGGCTCTTAGTTGAGGGCAGCAGAGCTCACTGAGTTGTTGTATAATGTCCCTGTCCACCCAGTAGTGCTCTACAATCTCCATCTCATGTAGCTCCTGGTAGGTTACCTTGGGCCTGAACACTCTTCTCCTTCTCAGTCTAGGCCTATTGTCAGCAATACCAGCAGCAATGATTGCAGCGTCTGCCACATACAGATGTAGAATAGCTGGAGCAGTCCCTATCATTATCTCAGGTAGAATTTCCAAGTCTGTAGTCCAATGATTCATAGTACTGAGGGAAAATCAGAAAATAGGGTGCATGCATACTTTATAGAGTTCTGGAGTAGGTCCACCATGTAGTATTGGCTAATTGTGATGCAGTTCACCTGCTTAGGATATAAATGACATGAGTTAAAGGCCATAATTAAGCGTGCAATGCTGTGCACAGCTGTACAGAATTGTATAGTGTTAACTGAATACATCTGGTTTGCATTTATAGTTGTGTACCTCATAGCTCAGACCTGGGTAGTCTGATCTTGCAAACAAGCTAAGCTATGCCCAAACAATTTGCAGCAAGCAGCATGCTGCACAAACATGTGCACTAAGTACAAAAAACTCCTGAAAGTGACATGACATGCCCCCCCTGATGTCATCCACATTCAGTGGGAATATAAACAGCATGTAGCAGTCTACATGAAGTGGATATCTGTACATGGTTACTCCCTTTAGTGATTATACATATCCATGGCATTTACTCCTCATTTGCATAATATCTGTGCTGACAACTTAGAAACTACACAGTTCCTAGCTGTATAAGCTGGTTAACAGCATGAAATGACAACTGTGCAGATCCTATGTGAAGTATTACAGTACTTTTGTCTAGAGCACATTATATAGTGTTCTTTTACATTTTTTTTTTATTTTTATATTAAGCATGTTTGCACAACACAGCACATAGCTCAAGCATGCAGGAATTTAAAAAAAATATATTAATTTGACATAATTCCTGCTGTTTTCAGACATCCACAGTGTATGATTTGAACATTTATGTATGGGATCGTACCTTTTTAGGGGAATTATGTCAATATTTAGGGAATTATGTCACTATTTGTGGACTTTTAAATCCCCTTCTTTCAGTGAAGACTCTTGTACGTGGAAAATTTCCGCATACACTACTAACATGGACACAGAGTCTACACATATGCATTATGGGTTGCTGGATCACTCCACTTGGTTAATGTGCATAAAACTGGGCTACTTAAGCCAAAATTTGCAATGCATGAAAGGTTCCTTAGCTGCTTGTGCATGCTCATGCTTATGCACCTACATGGAGTTTATTGAATCTAAAATTGTTCGTGCCCATGTGCGCATGTGCAAAATATGTTGCGTAAGCTTTATTGAATAAGAAGTTTACATTCTATATTGTACACCCCCAGTCTTCTGCCACCATTATGTATATCTATTTCACATTTCAAAACATGTTTTCAAACAGACAAAAAGTTGAAAATTGAACATGCTACCATTGCAGATTATTCTTTAGATTGAACACATATGTTATTAATGCGTACAATAACTACTGGAATAAAACTATTCTTATACTGCTTTGTCTTACACATTGGGAACAAATACCTTCTTCCAGATGACAGAAGCTGAAATTCAGCATAAAATAGATGTGAAACATCCTGCAAAACTGGACCAGTTATTTTTTCCAATCTTCTGAAACATAGACACATAAGGTTCAATTTTTATTCTCCAATCAACTTACTAGACCATTTCACAATCTGATTCAAAGAATTCTTATTTTTCATCAACAAATATCCATACCATGCTATCAAGTAAAATGATAGAAATGATTCAATGAAGGCATGGTAAAATAAGATCATAATTTTTTTATCTATATGAAACTGGGACAATTTTCGCAAACAGAACAATCTTTGATGTTCTTTTCTACACACAGCTTTACAATTTCCTCAAAATTCAACTTTGAATCTATAATTGTCCCAAGATATTTCTAAGATTGTACATATTCAACCAACCCTTTATAACTGTTACATCATATGTATGTGCATGTTTCCTAAAATCAATTATCATATTTTTTGTTTTAGATGCATTTAACTGGCGATAATACTCATCACACCATTTAACAAAATCAGTAATAACTTGACCATGATTCTTCTCATTGCCTTTAAGCTAACTATAACAGCAGCGTATTTCAAAAATGTCCTATTTTCATGCGTACTCCTACACGTTTGTGTAAAGAATAAACAAAGGGGCCGAAAGTACATATCCTTGTGGAGCTCCTGTTGAAGAGTACACTGAATCAGACAAAGATGAAACTCTCTGCGTTCTATTGGTGAAAAAATCTAGAATCCAGCCCATAAGATTATTACCCAAATCAAATTGTTCTTGCAATCTGCCAATCAAAACATGTCGTTGAATCGTATTAAAGGCAGAAGAAAAATCAACAAACAAGAGTGGGATGAAGACCCAACCTACTTCAACATATGACAATGAACCGTGCTAATGGTAGGAGGGGTATATGTGCCCCTATTGGTCAGTCTGTGCCTGCGATAAAGCCCAGCAGCCCTGTGTCAATAAACTACTGTTCAGTTGCCTTGCTTATGTAACCTGGGATAGCTCCATTGAGGAAAAGCTGGACATAAAACCAGACCCATCTTGTTTGTATTTTTACCATAAAACCAATCCTGCCAAACATGAACTAAGAACTTCTAAACTCAATGTAGGTTCACTGTCAGGATGCAACTTGGAAGTGAATGATATGATGGTAAGGATGAGGCTGGACATCCTATGTATCCAGGAGACAAGATGGACAGGCAGTGCAGCAAATCCACATGACTTGGAGTCCAGAGTCTACTATACAGGAGGAAGAAAACTAGAAATGTAGTAGGAATTGTGGTGAGGAAGATGTTTCAAAAGACAGTGAAGGATGTCATCAGAATTAGTGACAGACTCATGGCAATCAGATTCAAGTGTAAGAATAAGGCACTTTGCTTAATCTCAGCCTGTGCCCCACAGCAAGGTTGTGTTAATGAGGAAAAGAGTGCATTCAAACAGCAATTGCAGGACTTACTAAATAAATCAGGTCAGTTGCGTGTTGATAATGAGTGACCTCAATGCACATACCAGGACAGACAGAACAGAATACGAGCATTACCTTGGTCCATATGCGTGGGACAAGAGAAATAAAGGGGAGGCCATTCTAGACTTCTGTCTGTCAAATGGATTGATTCATAGGTTCATAAGTTCATAGGTTCATAGGTTGGTACTAGGCTATCATTCCTAGGGCCTATACAAGCCTAGCTATAACAATTTCCTGGCTATTTCTTCCCACATTATTTACTTTCCTGGACCCCTGTCTAGCAGGGCGACTGACGTGATCCCTGGGGTGAATTTCCTTTCTCCCATCCAGTCGTCAAGGTTCCTCTTGAAGAGGTCCAAAGAGGCACTCTGCTTGACATGTATGGGCAATCTATTCCAGAGTCTGGGGAGTCTCTGGGTCAGGAACCTATCCCTCCAGCATGTTTTGTTTATTGTGATGACAAGGTTTAGATCCCTGGAGCGTGTAGCTCTGAGGGATTGGGATTTCTTTAAGTGTAGCATGTCCAACAGCTCTGGGTTTGACATGGCCTTGTATGTTAAGATCACCTCTGAGTAGACGATATGCGACAGAGTATAGCTGGAGTTTTTTAAGGTGGTCAGCGTAGGGCATCTGCTTTAGGCCTGTGATTCTTTTAGTGAGGTATTTCTGAGGCCTTTCCAGTTGTTGCAGATGTCTTGAGAGGTACATACCAAATGGGGCGTTGTATTCTATAATGGGTCTAATGAGGGATGAGTAAAGTGGGACAATGACCTCCTTTTTTCTGGATGAAAAGCCCTTCGTGATGAGGTGTGCCACATAGAAGGATTTCCTGACTGTTGTGGCGATGTGGTTATCAAAGGTGAGACCACTGTCCACCTGTGTCCCTAAGTCTCTTATCACACTTTCTGTGTTTAGTGTACTGCCACCTATATGGTAATTCATGGATACATGTTTTTTCCCAAAGCGAATAACAATACATTTCTTGGCATTGAGCTTGAGCCCATGGCTCTGGCACCAAGCATCTGTTTCTGTAAGGCCCTTTTGTAGAGTATCCACATCATTTGGGGATTCAATAATGGCTCCCAGTTTGCAGTCATCTGCAAACTTTGTTAGCCAGAGTCCCTTAGTGTTGACCTGTACTTCAGAGAAGTAGATGCCAAACAAGAGTGGCACCAGGACTGAACCCTGAGGTACTCCACTTGTCACTTGTCTGGAGCTGGATTTGGAGTCGGCTACTTTTACAGTGTGGGTTCTATCAGTAAGCCATTTAGCAACCCATTGGGTGACATAGGGATTAATGCCCGACTTAGTAAGTTTATCTATGATTCCAGAGTGGGGGATGGTATCAAAGGCCTTGGCAAGGTCTAGATAGGCTGTGTGGACCACCTTACCCTTGTCCATGGCTCTGGAGACTGATTCAGAGAAGTCAATCAGGTTCAGGAGACAAGATCGGCCCTTCACAAACCCAAACTGGGTGGGGTCCAGTGTTTGAAGGTTGCCAATGTCTTTGTTTATAAGTTCCATGATAATACGCTCCATGGCCTTGCAGATAAGGCTTGTCAGACTGATGGGACAGTAGTTTCCGGGATCCAAGGTGGATCCCCCCTTGCGGATTGGGATAACTGTAGCTCTGCGCCACTCAGTGGGCACAAAACCTGAGGTGAGGCTATGATTAAACATGACACTTAGGTGAGGTGCCAGTTCATATTGTAGTTCATGTAGTACACAGCCTGGGATGTCATCTGGTCCCATGGATGGTGTATTCTTGGCTTTAGAGAGTGCGTTTTGTACCTGTGTGACCGTTATTACTGGAATTTGGCAATCTTCCGGTATTGAGATGGGCCATTTAGGGGGTGAGAGGGGGTGAAGTTGGCACTGAATCGATCTGCCAGGATATTGGCAATATCCTTTGGATCAGTATATTTAATGCCATTCTGTTTTAGCTCAGAGCAGATCTGAACATTGCCATTTAGATTCTTGACATAGTTATAGAATGCTTTGTGGTTTTCTTTGGAATCTTTGGCAATTTTATTTTCGTAACTAGCTTTGGAGGATTTTATGAGGCATCTCAGTTTCTTACTGAGGCTAGTAAGGGAGTTTTTTGCATCCTGGGATTTTCCTCTTTTCTGCAAAAGTTTCTTCCTTTTGTTGTAAAGTTTGTTTATGGCAGGGGACCACCAGATTGGCTTCCTTTTTTTGGATGAGAGCATTTTGGTTCTATTTGGGATGGCACGGTTCATGCATGAGTGGATGTGCTCATACAGTGCCTTAATGTAGGATTCAGCAGTTGAACTTTCAGTTCCCGTCTGCATGGGTGTTATGAAGTTTGTCACTTCTGACTTGAGTAGCATGAAGTTGGCTTTGGAGAAGTTTTTTATGGTGGTTTCTTTACTGGGTGGTGGCCAACACGTGGTTCAACAACAGAGACAGTTACGATATAGCATACAAGAGTGGCCAACATGTAGCTCAGGTAGACTTCCTTCTAGTAAGGAAAGAGCACCGGCATAGAATCGGTGACTGCAAAGTCATCCCCAATGAAAGTGTCAGCCCACAGCATAAACCACTGGCTGCCACAATCAGCTGCAGTCTAAAGTCAAGAAACTAGGCTGAAGACCTGGACGTTGACTGGAGAGAAAGCACAGCAGTTCTAGGAATTACTCTATGCCGTAGCATCTCAGGATGAAGAGGAAATAGGTGGAACTGATGAAGAATGGCAGCACCTCAAAACAGCATGTTTGAGGACTACAGCACAAGACAGGTGAATGAGCCATATATGGAAATAAGGTACATAAGAAAAGCTGGAGGTGGAATGCAGACGTCCATGAAGGCATCAAAAAAAGAAGTAGAGGAAAAAATGGGAGATGCAAAAAAACAGATCAGGCTAAGAAAGAATACTGGCTGACAAGTAAGCCAAGAGAGGAGTTGCAATAGCAGAGTGAGGCATCAGAAGCACTCTACCAGCTTCTGGAAATTGACTTGATAGCACAAAGAAACTCTACTAGGCTGCAAGGCAAAGACAGAAGGATAAAGAAGATAGTTATACACCCTTCACAAGGATGCCAGCTACAACCTGCTCATCAGCCCCTAAGAAATCAAAGGCAGATAGGAGTACTTTTAACATCTTTTTATTTTATTATTATTATTTATTTTTTATTTTGCATTGTTAACCGGATTGATCCAGCTGGGTAAGAATTTACCCTTTTTCAGTGGAGACCCAAGGGGAAAAGCCCCAAACAGACGTACAAGTAGAGACAGGTTTACAATAATACAGAGCAAAACAATGTCATGAATGTAATGGATAAAATAAAAAAAAATAATGTACTCCATGAAATTAAAAATAGCTATATACAAAAATATAATAATAAGGTTGTAAAAGGAAAAACAATGATAATAAATCCAAGAGGTATGCAGTAAGGGAATTAAAGTTATAGGTAATCATTTGAAAACAATAATGAATGAAGAAAACTCCACAGAAGCTGTGCTACTCAGAAACAGTGTAGGATGAGAGAAGAGGAGGACACACCTTAAAAGAAGTAAGAACGACCCTAAGGAAAATGAAGTCAGGGAAAGTAGCTGACTCAAACGAGGTCAAAGGAGTTATAATCAAAATGTTGGGTGAGATGGGGAGAAATGGCTCCTGAGGGTACTCATTGCAGTGTGCAGAGAAATGTGCATCCAGTATGACTGGAGATTAAGCATACTACTGCCATTTACAAGAACAATGGAGACATCCACAACTGCGGATAGTACAGAAATATCAAAATGATGTCACATTGCATCTAAGTTCTGGAGAGTGTGACTGATAAATTAATACACAGTGTTGTAGAAAGTAAGATGGGAAATGACCAGTTGGATTCACATCGGGATGCAGCACAACTGACCCAATGTTTGCAGTGAGACAGATAATTGAGAAGAAGCTAGAGATAAGGAGCGAGGCCAACTGGGCATTCACAGTCTTGAAGAAAGTATATGTAAAGGTCCCAAGAAAGGCGATTTGGGCAGTCCTGTGGTGGTTTGAAGTCCCAGAAATATTGGTAGAATTAATACATGCTATGTACAAGGATCCAATGACTCCAGAAAGAATAGTGTTCAATTTCACAGAGACATTCCCAGTGGGACTGAGAGTGTATCACAGTTCATCTCTGAGACCACTACTGTTCATACTGGTGATGGACTACATTGGCAAATAGGCTAGAAGGGACAGATCAACAAAGTTGTTGTATGCAGATTATGTGACATTACAGATAGACTCTGAGCAAAAGCTTCAGCAAAGGAAAGGGAATGCAAAACTGAAGGCATGTGGGATGAAACTGAGTACAGATAAGGCAGTTGTAATGGCAACAAATGAGAGAAATCAGAAGAATCTGAGAACTGAGATAGAAAGGAAAATATTGGAATAGATTATCAGCTTCAAATATCTGTGTGGGGTGGTTGCATAATTTGGAAGGCTGAATGAGGAGGTCAAAGCTAAAATCAGAATTGCTACAGCCAACTGGCATAGAGTGAAAGGGGTAGTGCATGACAGAGATATACAAAACAGTGGTGCAGCCAGTATGACTGTATGATACAGAAACTTGGGCAGTAAGGGCAGAGCAGTTGAGGAAGCTAGAGGTGATCAAGATGAAGTGTCTGAGAATGGTTGTACAATAAACTCTGTCAGACAGATGAAGAAATGAGGACATCAGACCAGAAGCAAAAGTAGCTCCAAATGCAGACAAGGTCAAAGAGAACAGATTACGGTGGTGCAGGTACATATTCAGAAAAGCAGAAGACAATCTGGTGGAGAAGATCTGTGACTGATAGGAAGAAGCAAGAGGAAAGAAGGGCATCCAGCAAAGAGATGGATGGATTGTATGAGAGAAGACCTGTGACAGTCAGGCATGACTGTTGAAGAAGTTAGGAGAGTGGCCTTTAATTGAGAGAGATAGCAACAGTTGACATGATACCCTGGCACCGTGTAGAAAATAGGAAAAAGTGGGTTGATTATGATGATGATGATGATGATGATTATAAAGAGTTATCCTTAGTCTCTAATGTTCCCCTCCCCAAATATTGTATTATTTGCTCATTAGTATAGAACAGTGTGAAAGTTCACCCCAACACACTCTTACACATTCATGCATACACACATGGTCCCCACACCAGATCACGCTTGCAGTCACACACACACACACACACACACACACACACACACACACACACACACACACAAAAGCACAGGTGGCTTCATGACATAATTCTGATGACATGCCTCTCACATACATCATGAGATTATATGGAGTTTGGCTGCTAGTGGGATGGTGGAAATAAATGAGCTGGTATGACAGCAGAAGCATCTGATGTTTGTGTAAGGGACATAAAATGCACTTGAACAAAACACAGTAACTGCTTTCTGTCAGTTAAAATTGTATTTATTTTATCATATTGGGCCCTTTTTGTAGGAACTAATTATCATTATCTCTTATTAGGAATATTTTGGTGCAAAGCTTGATGCTGCAAGTAGCTTCTCATTTGTAAATTATGCATTGTTAATATTTTCATATTTGTAAGAACTTCAGTTCTGTAGATATATATAGAAAAGGTATGCAACCAATATCTAATCCATTTTGTGATCCAGTGATTCCTGATAACAGGGATTTTTTTCATGAGTTGGAATCCATTAGGAATCCTTTCTAGGATACAGTTTGAATTTGCCAGTGGTCATTCAGAGTTGAGCAGATCAGATTCAGTAATGCACATTTAGTAAAGTGAGTCAGCACAAATTCTAGTAGTATTCTAAGGATGGCAAAGGTTATGAGTGCTATGGTTTAATCGTTTAATTCCATCTGTTTTTACTTGCTGAATGCATGATAACAAGAATCCATTAATCAGGCAGTGCTCCAGATTGCTGCTGAAAAGACACAGTCATGTGACAACTTGGCTTAGTTCCTTAACAAGTGAATGGATAAAAACATAATTTAAACCCCTGGTGGAATAGTTGAAAACTTCTCCTACATTAAATAGCTTTTGGCATTGGCAATTCCAGATTTTGAGGGTTGAGACATGCTCCCCATCACTGCTCTAATGCAGCATCCATCTTACTAAACTGGATGGTACTATCTCTCCTTGTCGCTATTTCATTAGCTTTTTCAGATTCATGAAAAACCTGCTTGCTTATTCAGTTCACTGCCTTGTTAAGATTATGCAAGGACATTATATGGTTGTTGTTGTTGTTGTTGTGTCTTTTGGCTTTTCCCGGTTAGGGGTCGCCACAGCAGAACTCCAGTCCACTAATGATTGGCAGTAGATTTTTACGTGTCGAGTTGCCAGCCCTGACGTACAACCTTCAACGAAGGTCCGCCCATTCACGCATGTCTCCACACAGAAGACGCTCTAGCTGAGAATCGAATAGGACATCTTACTGTGAGGCAAAAACGCTACCGCAGCACCACCACCATATAACTCCCAAATATATATGTTCATTTCTAACAACCCTAGTGGTGCAATAATGCAAACAGGTGTGAAGGAAATGACAACTGTTATACTACCATCTCAGAGGCATGAACATGCCTAGTACCATCTAGCTGTATCTTAGACCATTAACAGGAATCCCGTGACACCCACTACCTGTCTCGATGTAACTCCTGCTGCCTTCCTGAATGATGCAAGGCACACATCAGCAGTAGAACAGGAAGTGTTTACTTACAGAGGAGTAGCCAGGCATGCACTGTGTATCCCATAATGCAGACATATTTATTTGTTGCATGAAATGAGTTATGTATAACTTATATAAAAAATTCATGCAATATTTACCATAATTTTATCTTTTTAAGTTGTTTTATTTTTTTATCTTTTTTCAGAAGCCTAACTAAATTGTTTTTTCATTATGCCTATTTCCTGAAGTTTTTCTTTTCTTTCTTTTGTATCAATAAACCATGCCATCCTCAAGTATATGGGGGTGCTACACTTTGAGTTCAGGGGTGTGCATTGCTGAAGGTGATATGCAATGCCAAAACTCCTATCTACAACTATGAATTCCTACCTTTTTTTGATGACTGGCCCCCTTTCAGTAGTAGGAAAGAACAGGGTCACCACAGTGTTAAGATCTCTAGGCACTTTACATCACTAGATCTCATTGTCTCATATCGTACTACACAACATGCATAAACCCCATACAGATGAGATGTGGCTGTCAAGAATCGCACCCCTTCCTCCCAAACTTAGTATATGGATCCAGTTTTAAAACATTCCATTATTAGCTTATAAAATCCTGATTTATTGATTATCCCCTCCCTAAGTTGTAGCAAACATGTTCAACATGTCTGCATGTTTAAACATCACCCTTTGCAAACAGAGCCATTTTGTATGCTAAAATAACTTCTTAGTTTTAAAGACACACCATAAATTTTTGAAAACTCCTAGTTTTATTAAGATCGCTGATCAGTTCAGGTCATTATTATTGGCAAACCTTTTCTGTAGAATGTATTCAACATATCATAGCATACAGTAACTTGAAAACATTACAAAATGTTCATTATATTACTGAATTGTTAGCAGCTGGCAACATACTTGAAACAACCCTGTTATGAGCACATTTATGTGAAGCTGATGTCCTGCTCAGTAGAAATGGAATTATCCAAATAATTACTAAGAGAAAGACAAACAGACAAAAATTCATTAAATGTCTTGCATAGTGTCTTGTTTTTTTCAAATAATTTGCACCTTAATCAAGCTTTTCTCCAGTACCCATCCAAATGAAATATATGTCATCTCCAAATTACATGCAATTACTGAGGTATTCAGAAAATAATTTATTCTTCCTGAATGCATATAATTTGCTCCATTTCAACTAAAAGACATTTGCAGAAGCTGGGCTAACTATTGTCTCAGTTATGTAGCCTTGTTTCTGATGAAGTAAGGATCATTAGGATAAAAAAATACAAGCTAGCATTAATCATTATATGTATTATCCCATTACCATATGGCAGTAGTGCTTCCAGCTGAACCTTCGTAAGTATTGTAAACAGCATGAGGTTTGATTGATATAAATAGTAAGGTATCAGTTATCAAAGCATTATCTGTGATGGAAAAGCAAAATCACATAGCTTTATTAGTGATCTGTATATCTTTAGTAACAGGTATTTGTAACATGACACTCCATATTAAAATTATACATTTCTCGATTAATAATCACACTATTTAGAATCTCAGAAGAAGTTACTTTTCTTCTTAAATGGATCAAAACCACATGGCTGACAAAATACATTGTTATCATCAAAGTTTAGATGACCTCCTGAGAATATTATATACATGCATATACGTGTGTGTGTGTGTGTGTGTGTGTGTGTGTGTGTGTGTGTGTGTGTGTGTGTGTGTGTGTTTGTGTTTATGCATAGACCCACTCCTATATACTTGCACACACAAGCATACATGTACATGTACATATGTGCCTGCATGCATGTGTGCACAATAACACACACACACACACACACACACACACACACACACACACACACACACACACACAGCAAAATCACATAGCTTTATTAGTGATCTGTATATCTTTAGTAACAGGTATTTGTAACATGACAGTCCATATTAAAATTATTATACATTTCTAGATTAATAAGCACACTATTAAAAATCTCAGAAGTTACTTTTCTTCTTAAATGGATCAAAAACACATGGCTGACAAAATACATTGTTATTATCAAAGTTTAGATGACCTCCTGAGAATATTATATACATGCATACATGTGTGTCTGTGTGTGTGTGTGTGTGTGTGTGTGTGTGTGTGTGTGTGTGTGTGTGTTTGTGCAGAGAATCCTTGCTACCTCATAAGAAAAGTTTTAGTCAGTTTCAAGTCACTGTGCTGGTTTTGGCAAGTCAGATTTTGCTTAAGAGAAACTCAGTTGGATAAATTGAACTGTAAATGACATATTGAGAAAGCTGTGAAATAAAAAGCGTTGTGAAGTTCAACAGAGCATGTTTAATATATCTCTGTTTATACCTCTCTGATTGAATTTATTGAATTCTGATTTAATGTTTATTTTCTGTATAGAGTACTGTAATCAAACAAACTAGATTCCTGCTTTTATATATATATATATATATATATATATATATATATATATATATATATATATATATATATATGGGTCTACTTCTTTTGACCTAACTCCCATTTGCCTGACACCCATTTGCCCGAGACCAAATGACTGAAATTTCATTTGCCTGACACTTCATTTGCCCGACACTTCATTTGACTGACAAGTATTATTAGCAAGAAAATGGAATATGCCCCCTTCCCCACTGTAGTGCGACCCTGGAGTTAGAATATATAGTTGGGGGGGTGTGGGGCGCACAGCCCCCACAATGGGGGGGTGTGGGGCAAAGCCCCCCACTTACTTTTCTTTTACTAAGCAATATTACATCAAAAGTTAACAATATCATATGAAATGAAGTGGGGGGCTTTGCCCCCCACACCCCCTGTTGTGGGGGGGGGGTGCCCCCCCACCCCCCCAACTATATATTCTAACTCCAGGGTCGCACTACAGTGGGGAAGGGGGCATATTCCATTTTCTTGCTAATAATACTTGTCAGTCAAATATATTCTGTATATGTTATTATATTTACTATCTGTAACACTATTTCTACTTATGCACCAATTAATGTTTATATTTTTCTGCATCTATGTTCTTGTTGGAGCTTTTCTCCCCGTGCCTCCACTGAAAATGGGTCTTTTACGCCCAGTGGACTTTCCCAGTAAACAAATGCAATAAATAAATAAATAATGTTTTAGACATATAGTCACTGCAGAAGCTTGTAGGAGGAATTAGGAAATGTCTTCTTATCCATTACACATAGTAAAAGGCAAGCTAGATGGAAAAAATCAGTCCTTAAATTCAATATTATTTTATATTTCAGTCACTTGATTTAGAATCTAATTTTCTTATAAGGGAAACAGTTGCACATTTAACATGCTCATTTGAGAAATGAATGTAAACCAGATGATATTTGGCATACATTTGGCATCTCTTGCTATTTCTATTCAATTTATAACAGGACAAGAGGAGAAACTAGTGGCAATGAGTTTTCATGTTGTGAGGTTTCTGTTCACAATGAGCTATAAAGGTCAGCAGGCTAAGAATAACAGAAAGTAGAACTTGTAAGTAGCACCATGGGTGACCATCTTTCTTGTTTTGATTACACATATTGTTTAAGACAGTCTACATCATACAGTTATGACAAGAGTAATAAATCTTTGCAGCACATGAGAACCCCAGATGGCAATAATTTTGCTATTCTGAAGCTTAACTTTGCCAGAGATCTGACATCATAAGAACAGTCTTTAGTCTATACCTTTTACCTAGCATTGCTTCACTATTGTCTGAAATAATTATTTACATTCTGTATTTGTTGAATCATTGTGTATTGTTTATATGTGTAAGAAATATGATTCCTAAGATTAAGATAATGGTGGAATGATGTTATATCTTCAAAACCACACAGGTTAACCAGATGCTTAACCCACAAAATGGCTGTATTTGTTGTCACAGTAGGCAAATGATGTTTCATTTTCTACAGGAATACAGAAATGAAAATGTCTGTAGGTGTTTCAGCAGAATAAATGTCCAGAAAGATATGCAGAGGAAAAGAGTAGCAGATCATATAAAAGAAGATATCTCTTTCTGCATTGTTGTAGTTACCTCATAACCATATTGACACTTATTATGCAGATATATAAACAACACATGTTGTTTGAGTTTTATTATACTGCATTATACTAGGGAATCGAGGGTAGGACCAAGACTGTGGAACAAAACTATTACATGGTTGAATGGTAGGATACATGGGATTACAGTGGGAGAAACAATGCCAGACAAAAAGAAAGTGACTAGTGGAGCACCGCAAACACCTCTTCTGGGTCCAACACTCTTCGGGGGGGGGGGGTTATCACCTATATACACAAGGAAGTAAAGAACAGGACCAGTATCTTAAATGATAACATAAAGTTAGGTGAAGCCATAGGTGATGAGCAGGAGAATCTAAATAAGGATTTGCAAGAGGTGACCGGGTAGGTAGAAATGTGGAAATTGAAAGTCAAGGCAAAAAAATGAAAACTGCTGACCCTAAACTCACAGCAACTCATTATGTTTAGTTTCAGCTGTATGGAGTCAAACTGGACGTAGAAAAGCAGTAAAAGGACTGGTTGCACTGCTCATACCTGGATGGGACCAACAGGACCTTAGTGATGAGACAGTACCACTACACAACTGAATGCTGGGATGTATCCTCAGGGGATAAAAATGCTATCAGCAGGTTATATGGATTCACTACTTTCTCAATCTGAGAAAATGCTTTAAGCAGATTATACGGACTCACTTTTCCCACAGTCTGTAAAAATACAATCAGCAGATTATAGGGACTCACTACTCTTGCAGTCTGTGAAAATACTATCAGCAGATAATGACATTAGCAAATTGTAGGGACTGACTAACTCCTGCCTGGATTTGTACAAACTGTTTCTTCATGTAGAGAGTTGTAGACTCATGGAATGGGCTATCATAAAGAAGAAATACATGCAGGAATTTGAAAGGGAATTGAACAGGCAGAGAATCATATTTTATGTTGGTGCTAGGTAATGTTATTTCCCTTGTGACATTTACTATCAAGATCTTTCTCTGGCCATTTTGCCATGATTTTTGGTAATAAATCAGAAATGCAAAATGTTCTCATTACAGCCCTACAAAATCCACCTTTTCTTTTATTTGCTGATGCCATCCTAGTCTTCACAGATCTGTTAAGTTCTTTCTAGATTCCAAATGGCTAAGTTGTCTTAGTCCATAGCAGTGCTAAAACTTACTTTAAAGCCACAGCTGGTTGTTAAATTATCATAGTTTCTACAATATATGAGAGATAGTAGTCCACTTCCAACAGCCTAGCTGCACCACTTTCCTAGTCAGACAAACTGGACAAATCATCCTTATTTCTGCAAAGTCAAATGTTAGCTAAATATGAACACTGTATCTTAGTGTTGTCATTGTCTGAAATGGACAGGCCTTCCCCTTTCCATAGTCTCTATAACACTGAACTAATGGACATGAAACAATATGTCAATATACTGTTTCCTTAGCAGACCTGAAAACGACACAATTTCAGTGATGGAAACGGTAAACACTTAACTGTGTTTCTTCCTCATTGCAGTAAATTCTGTCACATGTTGTCTAAGAGCAAACTATTTTGCAGCCCTCTGACATGGAGGATTTGACCTATGTATATTAACCCCAAGGTTACTATATCTTGCTGTAGCTGGAATACTCCAAGATGCTACAGCCATGGTTGTAGTCACTGAGAGAGTCACTTCAATTTTTCAATTTCAGGATTGCTGCTATGGTCCTTGATTTGCAACTGATGTATGTATATATATATATATATATATATATATATATATATATATATAAAAACAAAACAAATATGTGTGTGCATGTATTTTATATATATATATATATATATATATATATATAGATATATATATATATATATAAATATATATCATATAGATGTGTGTGTATATTGTGTATGTGTGTATATATATATATATATATATATATATATATATATATATATATATATATATATATATATATATTTATTTATTTATTTTACATTTGTTGACCGGGCTAGTCTAGCTGGATATATGTCCATTTTCAGTAGAGGCCCGGGGAGAAAAGCTCCACACAAAACATAAAAGAACAGACTTGTTGTTAGTAAAGACATACAATAAAAATAGAAATAAAAATCAACTTGTTAATAAAATCAACATACAATAAGGAACTCAAACAGTTAGGGATCATACATAAAGTTCGGTCAATTTCAAAGCATTTTACCTAGTACATAAAGGATAAGCAATAAGGCATCTGCCATAGAGATAACAATTAAAGCTCAGAGGAGTAGAGAAGTAGTAGGAGAGTGTGAGAGAAATAATAGGAAGGGACAGGAGTCAGGAATTGAGAGAGGAAAAGAAGGAAGAGAGTCAAGAGGAGGTGAGAGAGAATGGGAGAAGTAGGTGAGAGCATAGTAGGACAGCAAGGGAGAAGAAACAGGGAAGATGCTAAATATTAAGCAAACAGAAGGGTTAAAGGTAGAGAGAGGGTGGGGAGAGGGAAGTTACCCTGGAGTACTACAAGAACAAAGCCAGTGGTTGTGGAAGTACAGTTTGATTTGTTGTTTGAAGAGAGGTAGGGATGAGATTAAAGTTAAGTCTTTAGGCAGCAAATTCCATGCTCTGTCTTATTTATAGGATTATATAGACAACAGCTAGATAGATATGCAGACATCTAGACAGAGGCAGAGAGAAAGAAGAAAGATGGATAGCTATACAGAGACAGAGAGCAGCAGATATTTTTCAGTATTAAAAACAGTTGTTTCTATACTAGCAGCATCTTTCCAATGTTATGGTGGGACAAGAGGTAGAGGATGATGGATTATTTGTTACTCTCATTCTACAAGTGCAGCTCTGGATTCTGCTCCCATTCCCGCTGTTTCAGTTTGTTTTTCCAATACTCTGGATTCTGCTCCCATTCCCGCTGTTTCAGTTGGTTTTTCCAATACTTTGGATTCTGCTCCCATTCCCACTGTTTCAGTTAGTTTTTCCAATACTCTGGATTCTGCTCCCATTCCCACTGTTTCAGTTTGTTTTTCCAATACTCTGGATTCTGCTCCCATTCGCACTGTTTCAGTTCATTTTTCCAATACTCTGGATTCTGCTCCCATTCCCACTGTTTCAGATCGTTTTTCCAATATTCTGGATTCTGCTCCCATTCCCGCTGTTTCAGTTCGTTTTTCCAATGCTCTGGATTCTGCTCCCATTCCCGCTGTTTCAGTTGTTTTTTCCAGTATTGACAATTCATTGCAGCTGAAGGACAGCTGCTATATTCCTGAGTGCACAATTCTTCAAATGAGACTTTTAACTGATGCCATCTACCCGAGTAGGTGGTAGCACAGATCTCATGGCACTTAATGAAAAGAGGAATGATTTCTTTATTGATCTCATCTAGTTACACTTTTTGCAGTCTTCTATTTTCTGTATTTATATGTTCGCATACATTTATAATCAGTATTTATGCATTTGTTTTTTATTAAAATGAATCAAATGAAAAGAACAATAAATAAAATGATAAATTGAAATTTCCTGTTTTTATACCCCATTCTTTCTACTATAACCAAACCAGCAGATCCTTCAATATTTCACTTGTGACTTATTGTTTACTATACAATATTTAATTGTATCTCCTTTCCACATAAACTGTACCCCTGCTAAAACAATTTATTTATTTATTTGACAAATGGACCAGAAAGAGCCCGTTTTCAGTAGAGGCCCAGGGGAAAAGCTGCATTATTGTAGTAAAGAATGAAAAAATACAGAGTGGACTAAGTTTGTATAACTGTTGCTCAATACTTATATATACATTACATACATAGAATAACTTATCATTGCATATAGTGATAGCTATTTGGAAGGATATGATATAGGATGTAAGAAGAATGAACAGAGGAGGTAAAGTGGAAACCTGACAAAATAAAACTATAAAAACAAAATGTCCAAACCACTTGTCCAGAAAAAACACAGGGTAACTCTCTTCCAAAAAAACAGACTCCAGGCAGGTAAGGTTATAAGCGCTTTCATTCCCTTTATTCACACTCCAAAACAGAACTTCATCAGATATGCACACCTTACCCTCTTTTTATACAATTCATTAAAGTAATTATCCCAATCAATACATTTTACAGTTCATTAAACTTGCAAATTAATTCATCCATTTAACATCCATCAATAGACATTTTTAAAAAGTATATGCATACATTTTCCTGTTCTAGTAACCAAACTATAAAAAGTTTCTTCTCCATATAGTAAAGCATTAAAAAAACATTTACTTGATGAAATAATTTATTTATAAATATAAATATATAAATGTAAACATTCTCCTAGTACCATTATTAACCATAAAATAAACAGAAGGAAAACATTCCAGTTCAAATCACTTATGCCCTTAAGTGCAATAAACTTCTTAATGAAATTCTGTCATTGATTCCAGGGAAAAATGTTTCGTTTAATAAAACCTGCCAATATGTTTCCCTGTACTCCAAAAAGCTGGGCAAATTGCCTCCCCTCTCTTCTCTCCCTACTTTTACCAGCACACAAATTAGGAACTTTCTAAAATCCTTACATCCTATATTGTGTCTGTATAGGGTGTTTTTTTTTTATTGTGTCTCCTTATTGCATATGTGTGCTGATATATTCTCTTTTTTAATTTATTCTCCTTTTTTCCTATGCAATATGTACAGCAAGACTTGCACAGGGCTACATACACAACCCCTTTTGTGTTGCAATTGTAGTTCCCTGTTACTGAAATTGTTCTTTTGTGACCTCCAATCACTGTATTAGTTGTTTCATCTATAAACCTGCACTCCCTACAACCATTATATTTCCTCATACTTACAAGTGAAATCCTGTTTTTGTTCTTTTTCCTTTCAAATAAATTGTTGATGTTAAATCCCCTTCTAAATAGCATTTTTGGTTTAGTGCCTATTTTTTCTGTCAACCTAAATGCTTCAAGAACATAGTTCCAGTTTTTTTCTATTATTTTTCTTATATCTGAACTATCGTGATCATATGTTAATATGCAACTAGTACCATCTTCTGGTTGTTCGTCCCTACCAGGCTCTCTGGCTTTTTTAGGATAGGGGATAACTCTCATTTCTTCTATCTACTACATATTTTTCTTGAGCCTCTAATACTCTATTGGCGTACCCTCTTACTCTCAATATATCCTTCAGTTCATCTAGCTGTTCTTGAAATTTTTTGATCATCTGTTGACAATCTAGATGTCCTAATCATTTGGCCTTTAACCAAGTTCCTTTTCTGCCAAAAAGAATGATCACTTTCAAAATGTAAGAACCCATTTGAGTAAGTGGGCTTCCTGTAAATACAAGATTGATAGCATTTCTTCCCCTTGTTTTTGTTTAGATATAAATCCAAGTAGTTGACCACGTCATCCTCTATTTTACTAGTGAAGCTAAGAAAATTTGTAGAGGAATTTATGTATTCCAAAAAATACATCTACCTCTTCTGGCTCACCTTCCCAGAGAATTAGAATATCATCCGGGAATCTATAATATTTATCAATATTTTTTCTGAACCTGGGGGAATAGGGGGATTGTGGCTGACAAAATTTGCAGATGACTGCAAACTGGGCACCATAATTGACACTCCATCAGACACAGACATCCTCCAGAGAGGTCTCATAGAAATGGATAACTGGTGCCAGAGCCATGGCCTTAAGCTAAATGCCAAAAAATGTATAGTCATACCCTTTGGGAAAAACAAGGTAACCCCTAATTACCACATAGGTGGTAATCCATTAAACACGGAAGAAGTTATCAGGGACCTGGGGACCCAAGTTAACAGTAACCTCTCTTTTGACACTCACATTGCCAAAGTGGTTAGGAAGACCTTCTACATTGGCCACCTGATCATGAAGGGATTCACATCCAGATCAGGAGAGGTCATTGTACCCCTGTACTCTTCACTTATCAGACCAATGATTGAGTACAATGCCCCAGTCAGAATGTACCTTACCCGACACCTGCAGCAGTTGGAAAGACCCCAAAAGTTCCTCACCAAAAGGATAAAGGGGCTCAAACATATGTCATACGATGCCCGACCGAAGAAACTCCAGCTCTATTCTGTCGCATACCGTCTGCTCAGAGGTGATCTGTGCCTGACATACAAGGCCATGTCCAACCCAGAATTAATGGACATGCTCCACCTCAAAAAATCCAAATCCACCAGAGCCACGAGAGCAAGAGACTTAAACCTCAACACAGATATAAATAGGACGTGCTGGAGGGACAGATTCATCACCCAGAGACTCCCTACACTATGGAACAGAATCCCAGTCCATGTGAGGCAGAGCCCCTCACTGACTCCGTTCAAGAGAAATCTTGACGAGTGGATGGGAGATCGTAGGTTTACCCCGGGAATCATCTCTGTGTCACTGCTGGACAGAGGCACAGCAAACTAATGGGTATAGTATTCTCATCCTAAGGGGTGGTGAAAGCCACACACACTCTGGCTAGGCTTATAAATGCCCTAGGGCAGATAGCCTAGTATGAACCTATGAACCTATGAACCTATGGAACCTAGTACAAACTCAGTTTCCCATTGCCATAGAATAATATTGGCAAACACTGGGGCTACTGCTGCCCCCATTGCTACCCCCCAGGTTTGTTTGAAATATTCTACCTGGAACCAAACAAAGTTGTTTTCCGAAACTGATTCCACGAGGGTAGCTAGAACATACATTGTACCTTCAGAGAACCTAGTTCCTTTCTTTAGGGCTTCCTGAAAGTATTCCATACCTTCTTCACGTGGAATACTCAAGAAAAGGTCCTTGACATCTATATTCACAAATATTATTTTTTCTTTATATTCATTTTCTGCCATACATTTTAATAGGTGCCAGGAATCCTTTAGTACATGCTTCTTGTCCTCAAAGAAACCATTTAAGTGAAAATCCAGCAATTTTGCAAGGGGTTCTGTTTTACTTCCCTTACCCGCCATAGTTGGGTCTCACTGGTGGATCCCCTAACGATTTATGAATTTTAGGTATCCCAAAAAAGGCAGGAATTACTGGGTTTTTCGCTTTCAAAAATTGTATCTCATCTTCACTGAAACAATATTCTTGAAAAAGTTCTTCTAAGGCCATATCCAATCTTACATTAAAAATATTGATTTCATTCAGTGATGCTACACTGAAATGCAAACTGTCATTCAGGTATTTCATCATTCTACTTGTGTGGTCATGATGAGTCATTATGACTACACCTCCCCCCTTATCTGGCCTCATTATTCATAGCTCCTTATTCCTCATTATTTCTGTTAATACTTTTTGTTCTTCATTTGTTAAATTTTGTTCCTATTGTCTAGGTCTATTACTTTTTAAACTTCTATAATCTCATTGAGGCTCTCAAATAAAGCCACTGGTGGTAACAAACGGGGGGGGGGGGTTGTATGTACTCTTTCTTTTCAGCATAGCCCCTTTATCTGCTCTCACTTCACCATTATCAGTTACCAATTTTAAATTAATGGCCTTTGCAAACATCTTTAAATTCAAGATTGTCCTGACCATATGGTTTTGTTTTTTTAGGGATGAAGCTAAACTCCTTTGTAAATAGCTCACCATGAGTCTCATTAATGGAGATTCCACTATAGTTATAAATCTTGAACCCCTTATATTCAAAAACAATGTCACTTTCTTTTTCTATATGCATGTTTTCACAATTATTGTCAATGTTATTACACATTTTCTCTAAGTTATTGAAGCTCATATTTGTTGTTAAACTGTTAGCTTCAAAACTATTAATTTCAAAAAGAACAATACTTTCATCACACATATTGGAAGTATTTACATGGTTTTTATTTTCCTTGTGTTCAACACCTGTTGACTCATTCATTGTTGTAATATTAATATCAGCATTTTCATTATTTGAATCAAAGACATTGCTTTTTTATTCATGCAACCAATGTTTTCATTTAAGTCATTAACACTGGGTTCATGCATTTCTAACGCTTTCAAGCTGTTCACTTCAAATAGACAAATACTTTATTCGGACCAATTCAGGGCATGTTCAAAACCAACTGGGCCATCCATCACAATAATACTGTTGTTAACATTTTCTACATTTAAACCAACACTATTATTTGTTGATGTCATGTAGCTTGTATTTTCATCGGTCATATTCAGGGCATTTACACAATTTCTACATTCCATGTGTTCAACACCTATTAGGACATCCATCACAATAATGCTGTTATTAACACTGGCCCAGCTTTTTGGAGTACAGGGAAACATATTGGCAGGTGTTATTAAACGCAACAGTTTTCCCTGGAATCAATGACAGAATTTCATTAAGCAGTTTATTGCACTTAAGGGCAGAAGTGATTTGAATTGGAATGTTTTTCCTTCTGCTTATTTTATGGTTAATAATGATACTAGGAGAATGTTCACATTTATATATTTATATTTATAAATAAATAATTTCATCAAGTAGATGGTTTTTAATGCTTTCCTATATGGAAAAGAAACTTTTTATAGTTTGGTTAGTAGAACAGGAAAATGAATGTATATACTTTTTAAACATGTCTATTGATGGATTTTAAATGGAGGAATTAATTTGAAAGTTTAATGAACTGTAAAATGTGTTGATTGGGGTAATTACTTTAATGAGTTGTATAAAGAGAGGGAAGAGGATAAGGTGTGTGTATCTGATGAAGTTCTGTTATGGAGTGTGAATAAAGGGAACGAAAGCGCTTATAACCTTGCCTGCCTGGAGTCTGTTTTTTAGAAGAGATTTACCCTGTGTTTTTTCTGGAAAACTGACAAAATAAAAAAAAAAACGAAGAGCAGAAAAAAGGTAGAAAGAGAGAAAAAAGTGAGTGACAGAGATAATTAGTAGAGATATCAGAAATAAGGATGTTGCCAGCTTGGGGTTGAGCAGGAGCAGATCCAAGATTTGGAAAGACATTCCTTAAGTGAGAGATTAAAGGATGTGTGTGTTTAGTTTGATCTGATAGTTAAGGGAAGGGTATTCCAGGTTTTGGCTATGGAGTAAGAATATAGACTTTGGACAGTTAATTTACTGGGGCAATGCTCTGTGAGAAGTTGCTTATTTTCTGACCTGAGAGATCTCTTTGGTATGTAGATTTGGAATATAGTATTAAGAGCTGGGCAGGCCATGGGTCTGTGAATGATTTTACATACCATTTTAAATTGAAGGAATGTAAGGTATTGTGGGAGCTCAAGCCACTTGAGAGTGTGGAGGGGTATACAGTGATGTGTGTGTGGGGGGGTATACAGTGACGTGTGGAAGGTATACAATGATGTGTGGGAGGGTATACTGTGATGTGTGGTGGGGTATACAGTAATGTATGGAGGGTATACTAGTGATGTGTGGGGGTATACAGTGATGTGTGATGTGTGGAGGGTATACAGTGATGTGGGGAGGGTATACAGTGACGTTTGGGTGGTATAAAGTAATGTGTGGAGGGGTATACAATGATGTGTGGGGGGTATACAGTGATATGTGAGGGGTATACAGTGGTGTGTGGGGGTATACAGTGACATGTGGGGGTATGAAGTGATGTGTGGCTAGGTATACAGTGATGTGTGGGGGGTGTACAGTGATGTGTGGAGGGTATACAGTGATGTGTGAGGGGTATACAGTGATGTGTGGAGGGGTATACAATGATGTCTGGGGTTATCCAGTGATGTGTGGGGGTATACAGTGATGTGTGGAGGGGTATGCTGTGATGTGGGGAGCATACAGTGATGTGTGGAGGGTATATAGTGTGTGTAAAGTATACAGCAATGTGTGGAGGGGTATACAATGATGTGTGGAGGGTATACAATGATGTGTGGGGGGTACACAGTGGTGTGTGGATGTATACAGTGATGTGTGGAGGGTGTACAGTGATGTGTATGTGTGGGGTATACAGTGATATACAGAGGGGTAAACAATGATGTCTGGGGGTATATAGTGATGTGTGTGGGGTATACAATGATGTGTGGAGGGGTATACAGTGATGTGTGGGGGTATACAGTGATGTCTGGGGGTACACAGTGATGTGTGGAGGGGTATGCCGTGATCTGTGGAGGGTATATAATGACGTTAGGAGAGTATACAGTGATGTGTGAAGGGTATACAATGATGTGTGGAGGGGTATACAGTGATTTGTGGGGGGTGTGTAGTGATGTGTGGAGGGTATACCTTGATGTGTGGAGGGGTTCACAGTGATGTTTGGAACAATTTACATTGGTGGAAAACTGTACAATTTTATTGTAGCACGTTTCAAGCTGACATTTTAGGGTAGAGTTTAAGTTTGTAAGCACTGACACCTTATAGGGGTGTGGGTAGAATGTAAGGAGTGACTAGAGTGTACTTAGTAGGTATTTCTAGGTATTGTCTGTGCTGGTAGAGAATTCCAAGTTTCTGATGTGTTTTCTTAATACTATTTTGAATATGTAGGTCAAACTTAAGATGTTCATCAGTAGTGGCACTTAATAGTTTTGCATCGGGAACAACTTTTGTGTTATTCTGTGAGAGAACATTGGATTGACTTTTATTTAGAGAGTGTGTTTTGGGGGTGAAAAGTAGAGGTTTCATTTTTGAAGGGTGAAGTAGCAGTCGATTATTGGTAAGCCAGCTTTCAATGGAAGTAAAGGCAGCTTGAGTGATTTGCTGAAGCTGAGACAGAGTGTTAGAAGAACAGATGACAGTTGAGTCATCAGCATATTGTATGAGTGTACTCAGACAGGAAGAGGTATGTAATTTATTTATAAAAATATTGAATTAGAGGGGGTCAAGTACAAAGCCTTGGGGGACACCAGCTGTGGTATATTGGTATGTGGAAAGAGAGTCTTGCCATTTGATTGCCTGCTGTCTGTTGGATGAGTATCTAGTAAACCACCTGATAGAAGGAGGGTATAGTCCTAGGCCACTGAGCTTTTGTAAGAGAAGAGGATGCAAAACAGAGTCAAAAGCCTTAGATAGGTCAAGAAATAAGGAAGAGACACGTTTTCTTGAGTAATGTGCTTTGTTAACTGTATCCATAAAGGATAATAAAGCTGTGCCACTATTGTGACCTGGTCTAAACCCATGTTATGTGGAAGTAAGGAGTTGATTCTTAAGGAGGAAGTGGAGTAATTATGAGTGGATTCATTTTTTAAGAAGTTTTGAGATGGGTGACAGTAAGGCAATAAACGGTACTTGGACATTTCTGTGGAGTTTCCAACTTTTTGTAGTGGTATAATAAATTTTTTTTTCTAGATAGTTGGGATGTAAGCTTCTAGGATAGATCTGTTAATTAGGATGGTTAATGGATATGCAATGGCTTCTGCTAGGAAGGATGTCGGGACTGTCTGGAGATTTAAGTTTGAGAAGTAGCCTCTTTATCATATAAGTAGAGACAGGTTGTAGATAGATAGCATGATAAGTTGGTGGAGAAGTGGTGTGGGGGGACTGAGAGTGAGTTAATGGAGGAAGGATGAGGTAGAAAATGTTGGGGGGGGTGGGTTGTGATAGTGTTGAGTTGGGTGATGTAATGTTTGAGAGAGGGGGAACAGATGGTGAATCTATTATTTTTGTTTATGCCATTTCCTTTTTTCTCCATACATAACTGCATTTCTTAACTCATCAGTTTTATAAATTCTGTACATTATCTTCCAGAAAGTTTGTATCCATTTGCATTTTAAGAAAACATGCTCACTTGTCTCTGTGCATCACAATCATCTACATTAGAAAATCATTTTGCTTAAACCTCATATTTCATGTTTATTTAAGGCTATGCATTGTTACCTCACAGCAAGAGGTTCTCCCGTTCGAGTCTCGGCTTGGCTTGGGAGTGCCTTCTGTGTGGAGTCTGCATGTCCTCCCTGTGGTTGGGTAGCGTTTGAAAGACATGCGTGCGTAAATGGGTGTGCCTTTGTTGAAGGTTGGGCTTCGAGCTGGCACCTCGGCATTTCATAAAAATCTACTGCCAATCATTAGCGGACCAGAGTTCTGCTGTGGAGACCCCTTACCGGGAAAAAGCCGAAAGACAAACAACTCTACATAAAATCATCCATTGTATGCATTGTTTTGAAAGCATCCTATCAATTCTTTATTTATTATTTCTTCATTTTGTCTAAATTTTCTTATTTAACAGCTAAATAAACCTCCTCTGCTATCTTAAAATATTACTATTGCCTGTATTTTTCAGCATTATCCAAATCTATTTTCCACGTGAAAATTATTTTTGATTATTCTTTTATTTCTTCCTTCTTCATTCTTATTTTTTCTCTTCTGTTGCTTATACCATTCTCAATATTCTGTATTTTTTCATATGGGTAACCTACTGGTGGATAAATACTGAATGCTCTAGCTTCCATTACCAGAGGTTCACTCTGTCAATGAGCAGAGTTCTTCCATAGCCAATCATTGTTAATAAACTGTACCAGAAGTAATTCCCTTTTGTGGGGAATTTCACAACTGTTTGAGTTAGTGTGATCATGGAGTTGATATATATATATATATATATATATATATATATATATATATATATATATATATATATATTTATATATAGGCTTGTGGGGTGTGGGGGCTTGACCCCCACATTGGTGGTTTAGGTGGGACTTGTACCCCTTTCAAAAGCACTTTTTTTTTGCAGGATTTCTTTGGCAAATGCAGTTTGGTGATTTTAGTCCTCAATGCCTTCACTTTTCTTCATTCATAGTGGAACCTTTTTATACCCACGTCTATCTGATAAATTATTATTTTTGTTTTACCTTTTTCAATTTATGATAAAAAAATCTTTTGGATTCAGTATATTCAACCCAAGTTTTTCATTTCTTACTAAAATATAATCATTCTTTTAATTGGACTTATTTGTGAAGCCCCAAAACACTGAAAGTAATATTAGTCATTGTTTTTTGTCTCTTTGTAGTCCATATGAAAACACCATCAATATAACAAACCGTTTCAACTAACATATATCAAATATATTTCTAAGGGTAGCTTCAAAAGCTTTGCGCAAAATAACCATTCAGATTTTTGATATGATTCTCCCAAAACTCCACTGAAACTTCTGCAGCATTTTTTTTTCAAAATGAATCCCTAATATCTTCTTTTTATTCTAGGAAGTGAATGCCACCTTTACTTTATTTCCTACACTCTTCCTTTTTTCTTTATTAATACTTAACCCTACATGTATAGGTGGGTATACTACAGGTGCTTACATTGTAGTAGCTCACAACACACATGCTCATTAACAGGTGCTCCAAAAAGCAAGTGCTCAAACTCTTACTAGCCCAATCTTTTGTTTCTATTAGCCCTCCTAACACCTAACCCTATTGCACATGGATGAACTCCAGGGCCTCATCCTGTTTAGCCAAGCTGGAGTTTTATTTGTTGCTAATGCAGAGCAAGACATAGCCACCTTTAGCTCCTGTCTGTGCTGCTGTTGGCCTCAATATGAGGAAGGTACTTGCACTGCCAGAGTTCTTTCTGTGGCTTTAAACCAACTCTTGGCAATAGCACAGATGACCACATCCTCCAGCGTGAGGAGAATTTGTAGGCTGTGGAGCTTTTTGATTAGGCTTCTAGCACTGAGCAGCAATACCTTAGGGTTAATTTGAGGTTTTTTTTTTTTTTTTGATATGTTGGTAGTTTTGTTATTTTGACATTGCCTAAAAAGGGCAGTAATGAGGTAGATAAAGTTTTAGCCAATACCCAAAATCTCAGTGGGGACAGTTAAGAACAGAACATCTCATCCTTAGCAAATCAATGTAGTCTGTCATATCTACCCCTGCTGATAGATATTGGATCTCCCTTGAGTGACAACATAAACTAAGTCAGTTATTAAAGTTAATCATTTTCTGTTCATACTGTGGCATCAGCCTTAGTGAAGGGAGATTGCTGCTCAGTGCTAGGCACGTACCTGTCAGTGACACACATTTAGCGAGATCCATGTGTGTTTTTATATAGCAATGTGCGGTACTTCTCATGTCATTTATACCCACATGGACTATGACAGAATTTATTGGTAGCTGTAGTGCATTGACTTGAGTTTGTGTGATACTGTGAACCTCAGCTCTAGATATGCAACTAACCATTATTTTCTCCTCATCCAGTCTTGTGAGAGGGGCATCTGTGTGTCATACAATAGAATCCCCTATGACAAAGAGTATTAGGTAAAGTGCTTGCTTTCTTATGGGCTTCGTTTCTGGGGGATCAGTGGGAAGAGGCATGTGTGTGGTGTTAGGCTTTGCTTTTGGTACATGCTGATGTTAAGCATTGCCATTTAATGGCCTCAGCATAAGAAAGTCTATGTATGTGGTGAGTGGTATGTGTGAAGGATGTAATGTGTGTGTTTTTGACAACCTTGATTTTAAGAGAGATTTTTGCCTCCAAGGAAGTTATGTATATACGTCTTTTGCATAATGTGCTAGATTCTTTCAGGATTTAAAGATTGCTTGAGTACACACGACAATTGCTAGATTTCTCAGGATGCCCTTAGTTACCATACAAACTACAGAGACATTAAGAAATTCTATCTCCGTGTTGTCAGGACCTATATTAGGGTTGGGCTATTCTGGTTTTGGGACTCAGTTTTACTGAGATTTCCTGAGTGGTGTATAAGGTTAAGGCCAGATGTTAGATAGAGCTATGGTTTTGTATTAGTGCTGTTTGATGATCTAACTAGCTCTACTAAACTAAGCTATGCACAAAGCCTTTCTGTGTTACAGGTTAAAGTCCTGAATACTAGATTTATAGATACATTTTACAAACTAATAGTTTGCTACTACACAGGGCACCACATAAATGCATCTAATTTATAGCAGACAGAAAAAATCTGAAAAGAAACTCATGTGCCCTCTGGCCAATAAATGACAATACTTTGAATTCTCTGGAGTGCTTACCAACTCAGGGAGATCAGGTAAATCTGAAATTTCTTAATGTAAAAGGACAGCAAAAGTATATTTTAAATATGGATTAACACCAAACAACTAAGTCACTAAAAAGCATTCTGGCGAATGAAGCAATCTCACTTTAAACCTCTTTGTGTGTTTCCCAACTTGGACAAAACAGTTTACCGTTCTACTACCACTAGAATTGCAGTCCAGATCTTCTTAATGTAAAAAACACATTTTGGTTTCCCATATCATTTAAACCATGCTACCTTTCTTCTGCCACAAAAAAATGCAAGCCTAGTCTTCTTGATTGAAAAATACACTTTAGTTGGACAAAAGTGAAAAGGTATCAGAAACAAATCAAATAACTAGCTACACAAATAATTCTCACTTAGGCCTACCCATGTGTATCCCAACTCAGACTGACCAGACCATCTTTCTACTCCCACTAGAATTGCAGCCCAAATTTTCTTAATGTAAAACACACACTTCAGTTTGCCAAAATTAAATAGGTACCAGAAAAAAATCTAACAACTATCTTCAAGGCAGTTTCAAAGCACAATAACAGTCTAAGGGGAGGGCATTTCCAGTTTCATATGCCATTACTCCATAATATGAGCAGAGAAAATATAAGACTGGGAGGAGTTTCTAGGGCCAGGTACACAGAAGATGAGACTGGTAAGAACTTCCAAGTTCAGATATACAGTAGCTGCAGGCAGCTCAAAAACCTCAAAGTTTAAAAGCACAACAGGAAAAGGGTGGAAAGGTGGAAAAAATTGGAAGAAAAATCTAAAAAAATGGAATAAAATGCAAGCCCACTTAGAAATGATTTAAGCACCTAGGCTGAGTACAGAGACAACTTGAAAATACTATAATATAAAGCACTGCAACTATAAAAATGCCTTCAGTGAATAATAGCTTTAACTTTAGTTACATAATAAACACTACAGGAAACACACAAAACAATTTAAAGGGCAAGACAACTACAGTATTTTATAAGCAGTTCAAATGTACTTCATTGGATGCAAAATGTAGCCCAACTGCTTTGTTTTCAAGCTTCCAGCAGTCCCAAGACTAAGATGGCTGACTACTAATGTAAAATACCAGGGGAGGGGTGCTGGGTTAATTGCCACAAGCTTTGATTACAGCTCACACAACTGGCTAAAGCTGGACAAAGCTGCTTATATAATTTTGAAAATCTGTAATCATTTAGGGCATATATTGAGAATAATTGTTAGCAGCAGCATTGTCAAAATCTTCCTCTTCATCATCATCATCATCATTAATGTCTTTTGATCTATTTCGCAGTGAATGTTTTTCTTAGTGTTCAAATTAATTAGGCAATTCAAATTTAACAATATAAATGAAATGCTAAGGTAATAACTATGTATGACTCTAGTTCAGTACCAGTTCATTTACCCAGTTAAAAAAAGAAATAAACTAATTAAGTAAATGACTAATAGCTTTACTTGCTGCTTTCTTTTGGCTTTATTTCCTGTTGTATTGCAGAGTTATACGCTGCAGCACTTACATGCACAATCACAATTATCCATGCTACATTGTAGCAAGTGAGTACCTGTTCATCTCACTTATATGGGTTAGTTGGTAATCTTAAATCCCTCTATCCATCCATTCATATGAGTTGGGGTGTCACATCATCAGTGATCATCAACAATGCTCACACCGCCAGGTGGCTAGGCCTACTGAGGCTGTTCTTCCATACCACACACACTCGCTCATAAGGGCATATTTATAGGTCCATAGGTTCATAGGTAGGTACTAGGCTATCAGCCCTAGGGCCTATATGAGCCTAGCTAAAAAGATACCCTGGCTTTCACCACACAAGAAAATTATTTTCTGGTGCCCCTGTCGAGCAGAGCCACAGAGGTGATCCTCAGCGTGAATTTCCTATTTCCCATCCAATCATCAAGATTTTTCTTGAAGAATGCTAATGATGAGCTTTGTTTGATATAGATAGGTAGTTTGTTCCAGTGTATGGGAAGTCTCTGGGACAAGAATCTATCCCTCCAGTATATTCTGTTTATTGTGGTGACAAGGTTTAGGTCCCTAGAGTGTGTAGCTTGGAGGGATTGGGATTTCTTTAAGTGGAGCAAGTCCAACAGCTCTGGGTTTGACATAGCTTTGTATGTTAGGCAGAGATCACCTCTGAGTAAGCGATATGCAATGGAGTAAAGCTGGATTTGTTTGAGATGATCTGCGTAGGTCAACTGTTTGGGTCTGGTAATCCTCTTTGTGAGGTATTTCTGTGGCCTTTCTAGTTGTTGTAGATGTCTTGTGAGGTACATATCAAAAGGGGCGTTGTACTTTATAATGGGTCTAATGAGCGATTAGTAGAGGGGAACAATGACCACTTTTTTCCTGGATGAGAAACCTTTTGTGATGAGGTGTGCTATGACAATGGATTTCCTGACTACTGTGGCAATGTGATTATCAAAGGAGAGGCTACTGTCCACCTGTGTCCCAAGGTCTCTTATCACACTTTTGGTCTTAAGTAGACTACCACCTATGTGGTAGCTCATGGGTACAGAGTTTTTACCAAAGGGGATGACAATGCACTTTTTGGCACTGAGCATGAGGCCATGGCTTTGACACCAGGCATCTTTCTCAGTTGAGGCCCTTTTGTAGGATGTCCACATCATTAGGAGTTTAAATTATGGCTCCTAGTTTGCAGTCATCTGCGAACTTTGTTGGCCAAAGATCTGTGTTAGCCTGTACTTCAGAAAAGAAGATACCTAACAGGAGAGGACCCAGGACTCCACTTGTCACTGGTCTGAAGTTGGATTTGGAGTCTGCTACTTTCACAGTGTGGCTTCTGTCAGTTAGCCAGTTGGCAACCCATCTTTTGACATAGGGATTTATACCTAGTTTAGTGAGTTTATCTATAATTCCAGAGTGGAGGATGGTGTCAAAAGCCTTGGCGAGATCTAGATAGGCTGTGTGAACCACCTTACCCTTGTCTATGGTTTTGATGACTGCATCAAAGAAGTCATTCAGGTTCAGGAGACATGATTTGCCTTTTACAAACTGGAAGTGGGTGGGGACAAGAGTTTGGAGATTACCAATGTCTTTGTTTATAAGTTCCATGATGATACGTTCCATGGCCTTGCAGATCAGACTTGTTAGGCTAATAGGTTCATAGGTTCATAGATTAGTACTAGACTAACTGCCCTTGTGAGTCATGTTAAGCCTAGACAATTATCCCTTGTGAGACTCAAACCCTGTACCTTGTGTTTGTAAGGCAAACACCTTAACCATTAGGCCACCCTCCCCATGGGGCGGTAGTTCCCGGGTTCCGTGGTGGCTCTCCCTTTGTAGAGTGTGATGACCGTCACTATGCACTATTCAGTGGGCACAAACCCTGAGGTGAGGCTATGATTGAACATGGTACTTAGGTGGGGTGCCAGTTCATTCTGTAGTTCATGTAGAACGCAGCCTGGGATGTTGACAGGTCCCATGGATGCTGTGTTCTTGGCTTTGGAGAGTGTGGTTTTTACCTGTGCAGCCGTGATTACAGGAACTTTACATTCTTCTGGTATAGAGATGGGCCCTTTAGAGGGTGAGAGGGGGGTAAAGTTAGCACTGAACCTATCTGCCAGGATGCTGGCAATATCAGTTGGTTCTGTATATTTAGTGCCATTGTGCTGTAACTCAGAGCAGATCTGAGTGTTGCCATTGAGATTCTTGACATAGCTATAGAATGCTTTGTGGTTGTCTTTAGAATCAGTGGTGATTTTGTTTTTATAACTAACTTTGGAAGATTTTATGAGGGATCTCAGCTTCTTACTGAAGCTGACCAGCAAATTCTTCCAGTCCTGGGATTTTACTCTTTTTTGCAACAGTTTCTTTCTTCTGTTATACAATTTGTTTATGGCAGGGGCCCACCAGATTGGCTTCCTTTTTTTGGAGGACAGCATCTTGGTTCTGTTAGGGAGAGCATGTCCATGCACTCGTGTAAGTGCTTATAAGGTGCATTTGTGTAGGATTCAGCAGTTGTACCTCTATTGTCCATCTGCATGGGTGTCTTGAAGTTTGCCACTTCTGTCTTAAGAAGCGTGAAGTTGACTTTGTAGAAATCTTTTACGGTGGTTTCCCTAATGGGGAGTGGGGGCGGGATGTGGATGTCTAGGCTGATTAGCTTATGGTTGGACCTGACCAACAAGGAATTGACCTGTGGTGTGGAACACCGGTCACCCATGTTGGTAATGACCAGGTCTAGGATATTGCTGCCCTTGGTGGGGGTGTGGATAAGTTGATCCAAGGGTTTGGAATTTACGAATTCCAGACAACGTTGAGCAAAAGAGTTGGTACATGAGTAGTTTTCCCAGTTAATGGTGGGGTAGTTGAAATCACCCATTATTAGAGTGTTGGGTTGTACCCTAATATTTTCCAGTATATCAAGAAATGAGGAGTTAGAATCCTGGGGCATGGTGGTGGATCTGTAGCAAGTTACAGTTTGGATTATGGTCTTGCCAAGAGTTAGTTGCACTTGGATAACCTGGGATGCATTATGCTGAGCAACTAGCCTGGAGGTGTGGATATCCTTAATGAATATGGACACGCCTCCACCTTTAGTGTTTCAGTCCAGGTTAGGTGGCCAAAGATATGGTATGAATTATAGCCTGGTAATGCAGGGGTGCTCTCTGGAACTTTGAACCAGGTCTCTGTCACTGTACAGGTGTCGATGTTCTCCATTTTAAGGAGTGCCTTGAGTGAATGCATTTTGAGGTTTAGACACCTAGCATTGAGTAGCATTACTCTCAGATTTTGCTTGCTTGTACCTGTTATGGTGGTGAATTTGTCATTTGCACCTTGCCTAAAAAAGGCACTATAGGGATGGCAAGAGCCTTAGCCAGTATCCAGAATACCAAGGGCTACAGGTGCTGGCCATCTCAGATAAAGCATTGTGGTCTGTTGATCATGTCATTCCCAGACAGAAAGATACTGGATCCACTTAGAATGACACCAGAAGCTTAGCCAATTGTTAAAGTCAATCATTTTTCTTTGCACTGTGTATCATTCTGGGTATGTTACTCAGAGCTAGGGTCATACCTGCCTGGGCTACAAGATCGGAGAGCTCTTCCATGTCTCTTTTCATGTAGTCCAGGGAGGTACATCTCAGGTCATTCACACCAACATGGACAATGACAGAGTCATATTTGTACTTGTTGTGGAGTGACCTGAGTGTGTGCATTATATGGCGGATCCTGGCACCTGACAGGCAGCTGACAGTAACTTTCTCCTTGTTTAGCCTGGTGAGTGGAACATCAGTGTGCCTGACTATAGAGTCACCTATGACTAGAGTGTTGGGTATGTTGTTATGCCTTATGGGCTGTGGTTGAGTGGGACACTGAGTTTGTGGGCTGTGTGTCATTTGCGTTGTGTTAGGGGGTGGAGGTTGCATGCGTTTCTGCTTTGGAAGTCTCTGTTGCTTGAGCAGATTTTTATTAAGAGCCTCTGTGAATGTAGGTGTGTGTTTTGTGTTGCTATGTGTGTGTTTTGGTGGTATAGGTTTTGAGGGACTATGTGATGAGTGGGGTGTGGTGCAAGTGTTTACCTTCTCCTCTTGACTGTATAGTCCAGTCTTGGGTGAAGAGAGCTTTGCTTCCAGTATGGCTATAAAAGTGCATCTCTCATAAGTTGTTGTCTTGGTTGGTAGGAGGAGAGGGTTGTCTGTGTACATGAGGCAATCACTGCATTGCCCCAAGATGCCCAGATTCATCAGGTAGACATGAGAAAACACAGTGAGCTGACCCTTAGACATGCCTGAATAGGTGCTTATTTATTAAGTACTAAAAACGGTTTTCCTCTAGATAAATGAGGAAAGTTGAGTGCTGCAGTACTTTGTAGCTTATTTAGTGCTTACAATGAGTTCTGAACAAGTGCTGAGCTCAAAGAAACAGATTTGAGTGTTAAAACTAAAAAAACTGGCTAGTTCTAAGGGAAAATTTGAAGAGCAGACATTATGATGCCAGGCATAGTTTTACCCTAGCTAAGTGGTGATGCATAAAGTGTATTTTTTTTTCTAATATAACAGTAGCAAATGAGCAAACTGATTTAAACAAATTAGCCAATAAAAAGCTAAAAACTGAGCCCACGTTCCAGCAGTCTTCGATCATACAAGTTCTAATTGCACACTCCTGCCACTAGGGTGCAGGGGAACCTTCTCCAAAAAATGATGGTCTGGATTAGTGCTCAAGTTATACAAACAAAGCTAGATTCAGCAGGTCTGAATTTAGTCTATGCTACAGCAAACAAGGTGTACCAATTTCAGAAAGAAACAGTTCAAATAAGCAGGCGCAATGAGCCTTTAACCAGAAACTCTCAGCTCAGAAGGGCAGAATCTACCCTTTCCTCCCACAAGAGTGCAGACCACACCTTCTTAATGTAGAAAAACTTACCCAAAGCCCAAGTGCTTAAACCAGAACTAATACACTCTTAGAATAACAGACAATAAGCCTTAAATCAGCAACTCCCAACTTAGAAGGATGTAAGCTACCTGTCTTGCCACAACAATGCAGACCGCAAACCTTCTTAATGTAAAAAAACTGATCTGAAGCCCAAGTGCTTCAACCAAAGGCTTAGAATAACAGTTACAATTTAATCAGGCTACTAACAAGCAATAATAAATTCTGCGGAATAAATGCAATAAAGTAGGAAGAAACACAAATACAGTAAATGCAGATGAATAAAGTGCAATTTTTTATATAACAATAAAAAACATGCAAACTGATTTAAACAAATTATCCAATTAACCAGTAAAATAGCTCAAAACTGAGCCCTGTTCCAACAGTCTTCAATCAGACAAATTCTAACTGCACACTCCTGCCACTAGGGTGCAGGGGAACCTTCACCAAAAAAATGGCCTGGATTAGTTCTCAGGTTATACAAACATGGCTAGATTCAGCATGCCTGAATCTAGTCTATGCTACAGCAAACAAGGCACACCAATTTTAGAAAGAAACAGTTCAAATAAGCAGGCACAATAATACTTTAACCAGAAATTCCCAGCTCAGAAGGGCAGAATCTAACCTCTCCTCCCACAAGAGTGCAGACCACAAACCTTCTTAATGTAAAATAACTTGCCTGAAGCTCAAGTGCTAAAACCAGAACTAATACACTTTTAGAATAACAGACACTGACCCTTCAATCAGCAATTCCCAATTTAGAAGGATGTAAGCTACCTGTCCTGCCACAACAGTGCAGACCACAAACTTTCTTAATGTAAAACAACTGGTCTGAAGCCCAAGCACTTAAACCAAAAGGCTTAGAATAACAGTTACAATTTAATCAGGCTACTACCAAGCAGTAATAAATGCAGCAGAATAAATACAATTGAGTCTGATCCACTTACTTTGATATGTGGGAAGAAAACAGAGAAAACCCATATGAACATGTAGAAGATATGTAAACGTTGCACAGAAGGCAAACCAGCCAGGTATAAAACTGTAGAACCTCTTGCTGTGAGACAACAACACTACCCACTGTATAAATGTGCTGCAGTTATCTTAAATATATCACTCAATTACAGGTGGTTAGAGCAACAGCCTGCAATCCTTTGCATACAAATGTGGTGCCTATGCTTATGCCTCTGTGTCTCTGAGTTGCTATTTTATATGGCACCATGCCTGTAACTTGAGTCATAACTACCCTGCAATACTTTTTAAGTTGTGTGACACATTTGCCTATAACTTGTGTCATTTCTTGACATATAGTACTGAGAACATTGTTTCTGGTTCCCTGTTTTCACTTTGACTCATTACTTTTCTAAATTACACCAAACTAACATTTATATGTGCAGTGGCAGATTAAGTGCATCTTGAGCCATGAGCAGTTATCAAACAATGAGACACTCCTGTACACACACTTTTTGGGTGGCCACACATAAAATCCTGTGTTCTTTTTGGTCACTTTTCTAATTTAAAAACATTTAAGCTGCCATCATTATAATGTACCCAAGTGCATGCCCATCAGTCACAGCCTCTTGACTGTGTACATGTGAAACATCCAATTGCAATAAAAAAAATGGCCACAGTAAAGTACTCCAACTTGCTTCATGTAAATGATATATTTTATTTATTTATTTACTTATTTATTTGTGCCTTGTTCAACTTGTTAGTCCCAATATGATGGTGACTTCTATTCAAAGGAGACCCAATGTTATATTCATACTGACTAGGAAAAATCTAGCCTGGGCACAACAAATGCACACTAGCCCTGCAAACAGACATATGACTACTTAACTTCATCATGAAAGCCATAGTCTATTATTCTCATCTAGACAAAGCATACATAAACCAACAATTACAGCCCCATCATTAAATATGTACATCTTAGATGCATGGTTGTGGTAAAAATAATTAATTAATTAATTATGGGTACAATAATGTATTTCAGGGATGTGATATACAAATCCGCAGTAGCCCAATTATTCCAAAGTAATTTGCAAAAAAATGCATACTAGTCTGGCAAAGGGATTCAGGTGACTATGCGGTGTGGCAATTCCCTCTGAGACATGTGGAAGTGGACATATGGCTGTATTGCAGTCTAACTGCAGTGACATATGGCTGTGGACATTTCCCTGTGGGTATAGGAGACTGACCTGCACCATACCACTAGATGGTAAAAGCAAAACTCCAGAGTGAGATTATGTGCATGTCTCCAGAAGCACAAAGGTATAACCATCTGTAGTACAGGCTGCAGCATCCTGATGTTAGGTGGGCATGAATGCAACACTGTGAAAAAAGTGCACAATGGGCAAAGCCTTTATTAATACAACAATGGAAGTGATGGGTGAAGTTCTTCATGTGTACTATATGCAGATATAATCGCAGCTTATAAAAATGTGCCACAGTAGGCAAGAAATCCTTCACATTGCTGTAGTCACACTTATGTTGGAGGATGTGTTTTAAGTGATGTTTCCTTACAACAATAGCTTTTCTACTTGGTGTGACTGGCATTCCCCTGAGAAGTGATTCTCCTTTGTTATCAGTTCGGTTTTATTCCTGTTGCAGAACAGACAGAAGGTCAGAAACCTGTACAGCAAGCCATTCAAGTAACACCTTTATCCAGTGATGCCATTCTGCCACCTGATTATTGGTTTATAGAAAATCCATGTCAGAGACATCACAGACATTTGAACATTTCAGAGGATAAGATGTTGATAGTCTTTGTGGTGCAGTAGAGAAGGATGCATACTTCCTCAGGCAGCCACAACATAATGATGGTCAAGAAATGTCGATACGGGCTTAGATCATTTGGGCAGTGTGGAAACAATCTCCATAAATACAGGCACAACATCACTACTGGTAGGAAAGCCAATGCAATCAACTTGTGAATGGTTACAGAAAATGCAGTGTCTGTGCCATAAAAGGCCACAAGGTGATGATGCAGTTGTTGCTGCCAAATAATCTGGGCAAAATAGAACAAGCAGCCCTTTTGAATTCTTTTGGGGAATGTCTTATGACTGACATGAATTGCACTCTTCTCAGAATCAGTGTTGATGTACTCTGGATGAAAGGTGTATCTGAAATCTGCACTCATATTGCTATATGCTGCCTCTGTTTTCCAAGTCAAGAAACGGTAAACCAGGAGAACAATCCGATTGTTAGTGGGAGTACCAATGGATTCATGCAAGATGTTCAATTGGCAGCACACTTCTACATGTGTTGGGAATATATTATTATTCGGTATTCCTAAAATCCACAAAGGGATAGACCCCCTTGCTTTTAGACCCATAGTGGCGGGCGCAGGAAGCATAACTGAGCCACTAGGAAAGTTTATCGATTATATAACAAAGCGGTTTGTTCCCTTGTTGAAGTATGTATGTAAGGATTCGTGGGAATTTTTGAAAACTATTCCACTTGAAAAATACTCTCCAGATTTACTAATGGTCACCATAGATATCAAGGACCTGTTCCCCAGCATTCCCCATGACATTGGTCTTGATTGGTTTGGGGATTTTTTTTAACAATGAAACCAATCTGGGTAACAATCTTACCAATTTGGTGACAGACCTAATGAGGGTAGTACTTGAGAACAATTTTATATTTTTCAACGGGGAACTCTTTAAACAACGCAGGGGAGTGGCTATGGGAGCTTCCTGTGCCACACTTTATGCTAATGTGGTCCTTCATAGATGGGAGCATGCCTACATCTTTACACCACCTTGGGAACAGCATCTCTAGTTTATCATAGATACCTCGATGATATTTGCATACTCTGGGGAGGCACAGAGAACGATTTAGCTGTATTTCTGAACTACATTAACACTATCACCCAATTTCTTCATTTTACATATTCAGTTAGCAGCACAGAGCTTCACTACTTGGATGTTACCATCTACAAGGATCAGTTAACTGGTGGATTCCAATCTAAAATCTTTCGGAAACCTACCTTTTCAAATTCCCTTTTGCATTATAACAGCTCGCACCCTTTTTACCAAAAAAAAGGAATAGTTAAGGGACAATTTATCAGGGCTTCCAGGATGTGTAGTAAGCTTGAAGATTTTAACAAGGAAATTTCCACGTTGCATACTATGTTTCTTAAACGTGGATACCCCTTAGATTTGTTAATAGCACTAACAACAGAAGTATGCGCATTAAGGCAGGCTTCCTATGCACCACTGCTTGGTAATAGTTCTACTATTGTGGCTCTGTCATTGCCAACAAATAAGGAGCAACTAAGCAACAACTTTATTTACACATTTTCTAGTAACTCCACTGAAATAGAACATGTGATCTCAAAATATTGGTCCATCCTAACAACCCAGGATGATCTTAAACACAATATCCCTGTTAAACCAAAATTTGTTAGAAAGAGGGGTTTGAACCTCAAAGAAATGTTTGAGAGGAGACCACAGTTACATGGGAATAAACATCAGCTTCGTAAAGGGACTTACAAATGTGGAGCTTGTAGTCAGTGCCATGTAGTTCTGAATTAATCTCACTTACATCTAAAATCAAGAAGAATGAACATTCAATCACATGGCTCTTTTTCTTGTGCCACTAAGGGGGTGGTGTACTTAGGTGTATGCATGACCTGCTCCAGTTTTTATGTAGGGAAAACTGAGAGGGAATTTAGAAAAATACTTTATGAGCATCTTTATGATATAGAAAAGAAGAAGGATAATAATACCTTCTACAAGCATTCCCCCAGTTGTCCCAATTTTAAATTGAAGTTCTTAGTGCTGGAGCAGGTCATTCCCGATGTTAGGGGAGGAGATTGGGAAGCCACCCTTGAATATAGGGAGCTTGTGTGGTAGCTCAAGTTGGACGCAGGAAGACCACCTGGGCTAAATGACACTCTAAGCATTAGTTTGGTTTTAAAACTAAGGAGGGCCAGGCTTTGATATTGATTTATTGGGGGTCTAGCTTGTTTTGCCAGGTCAGTAAGGGCCCTTTTCTTTGTTGAATTTTGATTTTGTTCTTGTCCCTTAGCAAAAGAACTTGAGAGGAAATTATTTAATACCTTCCCACTTGTCATAGTGTATATTTTTTTAATAACACTTTTTAATAACACCTTTCAATATCTTCAATAATTCAAAAGCCTTGTGCTTTTTACAAGAACTGCTATTTTAGAATGATGACAGCATTTTCAAACATATTGTTCACACTATGTTTGTAAAATAATGAATAGCTGGTTCTATTTTTTAACTACATTGAATGCATTTATGAAATATTATGCATTCAAACTGTACATGAACATTTATTTTTAACTTAATTGAAATTGCACTTCTTTAGGCTGTTTTTAAGTTAAGCAATGCTCTTTTAAAAATTGTAGAAAGGGTTTAATTAATTAATTGGTTTATAAGTGTATTTAAGCACTCATTGCAAGCATCTGGTTGTTTCACTTGAAAAAGCTCGGAATATTCCGAGTGAAAGCGCTTGTGCTCTATGTTGTGTTTTATCTGTTTGGAATAAAATAATACTTATTCACTTTTTACCAAGTTGGTTGTTTCTGCTGAGCTGCCTGGACACGTTTTATTATGTGTTGGGAATGTGCCATCCCCAAATAAGATGTGTGACCTGCACAGATCTGCAAGATTTTGTAGTGTAGTTAGCAAAACACTGGAGTCCTAGCCATCCATTTCTGATATCAATGTTCACTAGGGTTACAGGGAGTATGGAAATGGATGCCCATGCCCGCTGCGGTATTTAGGTAATAGTGCAATGGAGTGTAGCACGGTAAGACATCTCTTGTAGCACATTGTCATCTACCTTTCCAAGGACACTCTGCATTCCTCGACTCAGCAAATCATTGCTGTGTTCTGCACTCTGCCATATTTTTGCATGCAGCACCTCTACCTGTGTACTGGTTGCATCTGACTCATGTCAGTATGGCAATTATTTCTACAGTTCTTCCCATTCTGCATGATGTACTGTGATAGCTTGGCTTCTACAGGCTTTTATCCTCTGCTTGATACATGCCTAGTTTTGTTTAGATAGGACTTCACACTATAAATGATATAGGTATACCTCTATCACTAGCATTGGCTTGTCACATTGGCTGGGCACTGTCCAACATCTGCTGCCAAGCTAACCTGGTCTGTACTCATATGCAGTATTCATCATGTCAACACTACTTGTATAGGGCTGCTCAGACATCCATGCTCTACAATTTAGAAAAGCTGGGCAACTGGATGGCAGTGATGTCAGATGTAGGTTGCTCTGTGGCTGTGGGAACTGTGAAGTGTCTCATCTTGTGGTGTGTAGATCCTGTATTAGCTTGCTATAGTTAGGATCAAGGGCAATGGCTTACAAGTGCTCTCTGTTGCACATGGCAGTTTGTTTAATCCATTCTGCTGCTATATACCTTGCTAGAGCTCGGTCAGTTATGGTGTATTCCCAACCTGCACAACACTCGGATATTCAAAGCATTACAGCAATGCAGGCATCTGCATTTGATGTAATACATTAGTGTCACTGACCTTAGAGAACTCTTCCCCTTTAACAGCCTGTCCTATGTATTGACCAATCAAATGTCATTGCCTGATCTCTTTTCCAGATACAGACTTTACTTAGGGATGGTTTCCTGTATAGCTCCCTTTTCATTATACCTGCATGTACACATGTGTTTTCCCTATCCACAGCTATCATAGGATAATTGTGTTAGACCTCCATGTGCCTCACATGCTCATCTGATATACTAAAGTCTGCATAGGTAGGTAAGAAAGACATAAATAACATAACTAGTTACTATACATAGTTACATACTTCTCTGATATTTACTATCCTTGGATCATGCTTGTGCCTGGCATGACCCTTGTGTGTGTCTGCTATTCTATCTCTGTACATGGTGACTCCTGATGAGCAGTTGTTCCTGCATTTTGTTAGACCACACCTGTAATAAGCAGCTGCAGCTGTACCTCAATCTCTTCACTGAAGTTGAGTGCATCTTCCCCCTCCTCCTTCCCCCTTAGTACTGCACTCTCATATTGCTCTCTTCCTCGGGGTACATAGTCCACAGTTCTACATATGTTGAGTCTTTAATATCTGTGCAAAATACTCTACACTTTCAACTTCCCTTCCTGTTCTGTAACAGGAAATAGTCTATCCATGACCTTGCAATTGATTTGCTGGGTTGGCATATTCCTTATGCTACAGGATATGCTATTTCTATTTTTTTTACCTGCAGAGTGCATCTCTACTTCTATTGCAGCTATCCCACAGCATAGAGTTTGAAGTTGCTAACATGTAAGGCTGGAAGGGAATTACCTGACATTATAACTGCTAAGGCTTAAATATTGTACATTTGTGATGAGTGAGGCATACCTCACAACCATCATGTCTGTTGTAGACTGTACAGAATATCTAATGGGCAGATTGGATCCCTCCATCATACTATTTGTGGTGTTATGGAAAGTCACGGGGGATTGACGTCACTAAAACTAACATACATTGGGATTTCTGCTTAGTATCCTGCTGTACATGCATGCCAATACGTGTGTATATATGTTAGGTACTGCCTATATTTATAGGTGAAGTACTTCAACTTCAGCCTATTTTGCACCTTTCTGCAGTCATTTTGTTGCAGTTTTTGTTGCTTTTTTAGCTGTACTGCTCTACAGGTACAGTGGTGTTGTGGCTTTCTGGTTCTGCCATTGTTGCTTGCAGGAAAATGTCCTGCAACCTAAATGCTGGACGCCCCTGCAAAACCATACTGTTTAAAATGAGTACACAAATGTCTAGGTTACCGTCATCAAATGTTAGCCTCCTACCCACACACAGGAGTATTTTGCATTTTCCGAAGGGTGTGAAGGCTGAAACTCAAACGTCTGTCATTATTTATTGACTATAATCCTCACTCATTTTGCCAGAAACCACAAACTGCATAAAGAACAGATGAAACATATGAACAATATGAAGGGCTTTCTACAAATTCAGAGACAGGTGAGAGCTATGTCAATTCAATTTTGTTTCACAAATAGTAGCCACAAGTAGTATGGCTTATTTCCTACAATGCAAATAGTTCTGCGTAGCTAGATGAATAACTGAAAAAATGACAAGATGGTAAGTTACTTTCTTCCACAAACTAACCCCACCAAGCAGTTATAGTCACTTTGTCATGTACACCTTATCTGACTGTGACAAAAATGTATACCTGCCAACCACTTAGCACAAGAGTCTGTGACAAAGCCAAAAAATAGTGAGGGGCAAAGTCCCAAAGTCAGAGGCAGATTTTAAAAATTGCTCTTGTATACTTAAACACTTGATAGAATAGTGGTTTCTGTATTAACAAGCATTTTCTGAAGGATATGAATTCCGAAAAGTCAAATGTTTGTAATCACTGACTGCAGTTTGAAATAATATGCCAGAAAAACACAGATTTTATGAATGTCACACAGACCAAAAATATGTGGCAGTCAGAAACATTCTGTTAAATCAGAAACACTTTTAACTTTGCTTCACATAGATGTAAAATGAGCAAAGAAGATTAAATTGTTTACATCCCCAGCTAATCCCAACCCCCCCCCCCCCATTTAAGGACTGCAGTCCTCAAACAATTTGTCAGAAAAATACAGACTTAATGAAACACAGACCAAAAATTGCGAAGCAAAGTTAAAGACATTCTAGAAATCATGAACAGTTTCAACTTTTCTTCATGAAAACAGAACCACAGAACAAATATTTGAATGCACTCCATACAAATGCACAGTAGTCCTGTAAATCTAGATTTTAAAAATAAACAAAAGATAAGTTGTTTTCATACACAATCAGAACAACCTTTTTAGTGACAACAAACCTCAATGATTTGCTAGATAACCACAGATTTTATGAAACATGAACCAAAAATTCAAGTCAAAATCAGGGTCATTTTCTGAAATCAGAAATGGCTTCAGTTTTGCTTTGCTTTGCATAGTCACCACAAAATAAATATAAATATTCCAAGACATTTCATGCAAATATGCATTAATCCTATTAATATGGATCTTAAAATGAGCAAAAAAAAATGCAAGAGAATAAGTTTGCTTTTTTCCACAGCCAGCCTCCACACCCATCTATTTAGCATAATGGTCAATAATTTACCATACCCAACAGTCCAGTTGGCATAATGATTAAGGTCTTAATTTCCCATGCACAAGGTACAAGGTTCAATCCTGACCTCTGGCCAGTGTCTGTCTGGAGTTTACATGTTCTCCCTGTCTCTCTCTGGGGGTTCCTCCCACCTCCAAAAAACATGCTGAGTGTTTCCAGCTCAAACTCAGCAATGAATGGAGCTGTGGACAGCAGCACTGACTCTATATAGTGTCCAACAGGGGGAAGAGTTGTACAGAAAAAAATGCTTTGGGCATCTACTGAAGTGCACAGTATTTTCAAGATAGGAGAACACGGATCACATACTGCATGCTATAACAGGACTAACCACTCAACAGTGTAAAATATGGCTCTAGGTGATTCAGTCATGTTGACTAATGTCACCAAATGAGCATGGATATTTGCTGGTGATATGAGGACCTATGCCAGGGACCCATGCTAATGGTGAAAGGGGTATATGTGCCCCTATTTGCAATTGTGTGCCTGCCATAAAGCCCAGCAGTCCTGGGTCAATAAGCTACTATCTGTTACCCAGCCTGTATTACTTAGGATATTTCTGTTGAGTGAAAGCTAGATAAAACCAGTCAACCTGCCAAACATGAACTGAGACTTTCTACACTCAGTGTAGGTTCACTGACAGGATGAAGCTTGGAAATCAATGACATGATGGTACAGAGGAGACTGGGCATTCTATGTATCCAAGAGACAAGATGGAACAACAGTGCAGCAGGAATCCAGAGTCTACAACTCAGGAGGAGGACAGGCTAGAAATGGTGTGAAAATTGTAGTGAGAAAGAGGCTTCAGAAGGCAGTGAGAGATGCCATCAGAATTAGTGACAGTCTCATGGCAATCAGACTCATAGTCTGTATTCATAATCTCAGTCTATACCCCAGTCTATGCCCCACAGCAGGGTTGTGATAGTGAGGAAAAGAGTGCATTAAGACCTACTAAATAAAGCAGGGCAACATGAATTGGTGTTCATAATGAGTGATTTAAATTCACATATTGGGACACATAAGGAGAGGCCATTCTAGATTTCTGTTTGCTTGATAGTAGCCAACACATGATGGTTCAGAAAAAGAGACAATCACAAGATCGCATACAAGAGTGGCCAACATGCAACGCAGGTCCCCAATGAGACAGTCAGCCCACACGGTAAACCCTGGTTGCCACAGTCAACTGCAAGCAGTGGTCAGAGTAGGCTCTAGGGTTGACCGGAGAGAAAGTACAACAAATTACTCAGGAATCTAGCACCATAAGAAGATGAGGAAATAGGTGGAATTTAAGAAGAATGGCAGCACCTCAAAACAGCATGTGATAGCACTACAGAACAGACATGTGGCCCAGCTAGTTATGGAAATAAAGTACATAAGGAAAGCTGCTGGTGGAATGAAGATGTCCAGGAAGGCATCAAAAGAAATAAGGAGTGCAGGAAAAAGTGGGAGATAGAAAAAATGGACCAGGCTAGCAAGGAATACTGGTTGGCTAAGAAATAAGTTGCAATAGCAAAGAAAAGGGCATTGGAGGCACTCTACCAACTTCTGGAAAGTGTCTCAGTAAGTGTCACAAAGGAACTATATCAGGTTGCAAGGCAAAGATAGAATGATAAAGAAGATAATCAGATACCCTTCATAAGGGATGCCAGCAACAACCTGCTCACCGGTCCTCAGGACATTCAAGGCAGATGAAGGGAGTACTTCCAGCAGCATCTGAATGAAGAAAACCCCACAGAAGATGTACTACCCTAGACACAGCCTATGATTAGAGAAGAGGAGGAGCCCATCCTATAAGAAGTAGGGATAGCACTATGGAAAATAAAATCAGGAAAAACCGCAGGCTCAGATGAGGTCACCACAGATATAATAAAGATACTGGGAGAGATAGGGGAGAAATGTCTCCTGAGGGTACTCATAGCAGTGTAGAGAAAAAGGCATATCACAGGTGACTGGAGAATAAGCATACTTGTGTCAGTGTACAAGAACAAAGGGGACATCCACAACTGTGGGCAGTACAGAGGCATCAAAATCCTACCACAATGCATGAAAGTTCAAGAGAGGGTGACTGATAAATGGATATGCATAATAGTAGAAATTAAGATGGGAGATGAGCAGTTTGGATTCAGTTCAGGATGCAGCACAACTGACCCGATGTTTGCAGTGAGACAGATTGTTGAGAAGAAGCTAAAGACTCCAACTGGGCATTCATAGACTTGGAGAAAGCAGATGACAAGTTCCTAAGGAAGCTGATTTGGGCAGTAGTGTGGTGGTTTGAAGCCCTAGAGATATTAGTAGAATAAGTGCAAGCTATGTACAAGGACCCAATGATTTAAGTACGAAAAGTGTTCGGTCTTACAGAGGGGTTCCCAGTGGGAGTGGGTGTGCATCAGAGTTCAACTCTGAGCACCACTGGTGTTCATGCTGGTGATGAACTACATTAGCAAACAGGTCGGAGGGGACAGATCAACAAAGTTGTTGTATGTAGATGATGTGGCATTACAGGCAGACTCAGACCAAGAACTTCAGCAAAGGATAGGGGAATGGAATGAAAAACTGAAGGCACATGGGATGAAGCTAAGTACAGATAACACAGTTGTAATGGCAGAAAACAGGGGAAGTCAGAAGAAGCTGAGAACTGAAACAGAAGGGAAGATAGTGAAACAGGTTAATAACTTCAAGTATCTGTGAGGGGTGGTTGAGGAGAATTGAAGTTGGAATGAAGAAGACAAAGCCAGAATCAGAGGGGCTGCAGCCAACTAGCATCGAGTGTCAGGTGTAGTGCATGACAGAATAGTGCCAAAGAAGCTGAAATGTAAGGTGTACAAAACAGTGGTGCGATCAGTACTACTGTATGCTACAGAAACCTGGGCAGTAAAGGCAGAGCAGATGAGGAAGCTAGAGGTGATGGAAATGAAGTGCTTGAGAAGGGTGGTAGGACTGTGGGACAGATGAAGAAATGAGGACATAAGAGCAGAAGCCAAAGTAGCTTCAATTGCAGAAATGATCAAAGATAACAGATTACAGTGGTTTGGACATGTACAGAAAAGCAGAGGACAATCTGGTGAAGATGATTTGGGACAGACAGGAAGAAGGTAAAAGAAAACAAGGACATCCAGCAAAGAGGAGGATGGATTATGTGAGAGATCTGTGACAATCAAGCATGAGTTTCAAAGAAGGCAAGGGTATGGCATTGAATCGAGAGAGATGGCAACAGTTAATATGACACCTGGACCCCATGTAGAAAATAGGCAAAAGGGGGGGGGGTTGATGATG